>NW_026730569.1:0-10000 GCF_030272615.1 Cryptomeria japonica
CTTGCAGTTTTTCTTCATAGCAGTGCAAATTGGTCAAAGTGTTGAGTTTAGTCAAGTGTTGCACCATCAATGACAAAGGGGGATATCATTGGAAGTATGTTTTGTTGTGGTTATCATTAATGTCAAACTTGTTGTTCCAAATAGTTGTTGGTTTGAAAAATCTATGGTGTAGAGATATCTTGTTGTGTTGGTGTTCCAATTATTCCATTGGTTGTTCTGGAAGTGTTGTTGATGTTGTTTGATATTGTTATCTTCTTTGGTTATGTTTTTGCTATTATGGATGTGTAATTTTTGTGGTCTGATAATATCTTGTGTTCTTCAGATGTTGTGGTATATTTCATACCCATTTATGATATTCTATGTTAAGCCTTTCTTTTGGTCTAGATATGCTTTGTGGAAGGTTATTTGATGTTTTATGGGTCTCATTGAAGCATGTGGAGATCTGAATAAGAGTAATTTGCATTAAAGAGTATGTTTTGGCCATTAATTGTTTATATAGACATGTTGTGTGTTAGGATGCTGAAGGTTATGTTTTGGTGATTGTGGATGGGTGAATTGATCTTAGGAATATGTATTTTGGTCCCCTCTTTCTCTTGGAGAGGATCAACATGTGTGTTTTTGGTTTGGAAGGTATATTTTGTTCTAGGATGACTTGGTTCAAGCTTTGATGATCTATCTGAATGTATAAAAAAAACGTATGTGGTTCAGTTGGTGGGTGTGAATGAGAGTATAGGAAAAAGTGAGAGGAAGTGTGTGATGCGAAGATAGTTAGCGGAATTTGGTGAAGTGTAGAGAAGAATAGTTGTGTTTGAATGATATGTGAGTTGTTTGAGATTGTGACAGAAGTATGAGACAAGTGTTGACAGATGAGGTCTGAGTTGTGTGTGTTGATGTTGGTTGCTTGATGTAGAGTTCATCGACAACTTCATGATCGAGAGATCCTTATTTTCAAATTATTTTTATATCTTGCCTTATTGTAGTCAGCATCAAGTTTGCAAGTCCTATTTTTGTATCTTTTCCTAAGAGCAGTTAGCCTTAGTTTGCAAGTTTGAAGTAGTGATCTCTTTTTATTTTAATCATATATACATAATGGATACATTATGTGGGCAAGTGCTCATCGTGGTTTTTTCCTATTTGAGTTTTCCACGTATAAATCTTGGTGTTGATGTGTTGTGTTTGTGGTTGTTGATTAATTTGTTATGTGTTGTATTAATTTTAATCAGAACTGATTCATCCCCCCCTCTTAGTCTTGCCTTGGGTTCAACACCTAATATGTACAAACATAGACTAACTAAAAATAAGACATAGAAAATTCTCAATGGCTTCCCATGTAATATATATCTCAAGACAATACGACAAGAAAAAAGTATAGACAATACACATCCTTAGGGGAACCATTAGAAATTGTCTTCCACAAACTCGTCAAAGAAAACATGATACTTTTCCCACAAACTAAGCCTTTCAATTTTTTTCCACAAGCTAAGTGTTTAATGACAAGTCTAAACATGAGTGGTATAGGGAGAGTGATATTGTGAATACCACAAAATCAAATTCCAATTTACTAATAGGTGCATGAAGTTGAAAAGACAAGTCCAAGACCTCATTAACAATGGAGACATTAAAATATAAAGGAACACATCAACATCATAGATAAACATGTAGGGATCTCTCAAAACCATTTTTTGAAGCATGACCAATTTCGTTCATGAACTAATCAAGACTAAATTAATAATGTTAACAATATCCATTATAATAAAGTTCCCCACTCGTATGATTCTCTAGGGATGCAATTTGTTTATGGTGAAAATGGAATAACAATATTGAAAGACTAAATGAATTCAACCACAAAACCCTTGCCTAACAACAACAAAGATCCACCTTAACATATGAAGATACCTAAGACAATGTAAATCAACAAAAATCACAACGATTATACCATCACATGTCCAATAGGGTTTGGATCTCCATTGATCTTGCTTGATATATTTGCCCTCAGATTTTATGTGTGCACAAGAGCTCAACAAAGAACGAAAATGTGGTTGCAAGTAGGCTTGATCACATGTGGAAGTTTGAATGCTAGAGTAGTCGAGAGTGCTAGTAGTTGAATTGAATAGAATGATTAGAATGATCAGAATCATTGATTGATTAGAATGATTGGAATAGGGTTGATAATGAAGGAATCATCTCCTTATATAGAAGACACTACAAGAAATGGAGGGATAAGATTGAGAGGTGTAAAAGATAAATGACCGACTATGATTAGAGGGTAGGTAGAGAAAATAATGAGAGGATAGGTAGTGTAGAAGTTAAGAGATGAATGACATGTGTCATAGGTAGAAAATGTTAATGAATTAATTAAATAAATAAAGATTTATCTAATTAATAGAAGAAGTGAGATCAATTAAATAAATAAAAGTATTTATTTAATTTAGGAAAAGGATAGTTTAAATAAATAAATGTATTTATTTAAATGAGAAATAAGGCTAGAAGAGGATAAATTAATTAATTAAATAAATAAAGATTTATTCAATTAATAGAAGAGTTAGGCTAAAATAATTAAATAAATAAAATATTTATTTAATTAGACATGACAATTTTAGGTGTCTACACAATCAACACTCTCACAACCAAATTACCACCATAAAAAATCAAATCCCCTAGTTGTGTTGTTAACATGAGATAGTAAATAAATTATCCCCCTTTTCCCACTCTTAAACTCCAATACAACCTCATTGAACAACAACAATATCATTTTCAAAATTATAAATAAATTTACTATAAAAAGAATTTTGTTAAGAAACAAGACCATATATATGTAGAGCAAAAATTAAAGTTTTAAGATACCATCTCTCCATTTCTTATAGTTTTTCCTTTGCAATATGAATATATAAGAATGAAGTGAAAAAACCATAATGAACTAAGTTAGATATCCAAAAGACTTGAAATACTTAGTAGATATTATAATATATCCAATATGAATCAATGCTAAAAATGAATCCCCTAGGCATAAATCAACCACTAATTTTAACGTCAAAGAAATGAAACAAAATACTCAAAATCACATCCAACTAAAATTTTAATATCAAAGGTATAAGTTAGAAAAATAACATGGATGGATAGGTAATGCTATAAGAAATCCAAAATTCGATATTTTAGATGCAATCTTTGGCTTGACAAAAAAATCAAGTGAATATAGGATTCAAATTGAATTAATAGGCACTATAGTAGAAAAATTTCTAAATGTTACTTATACTATTGTGATTTTCTCAAAAATATCTCTAGCATCTATATGAATGTGAAAAAATGACACTCTAGAAGAAATTTACACCTCTTGGAAGAAAACACCTCCTTTAGGAAAATGAAACTTTACCCTTGTCATTATTGAGACAATGAGATGAGTGACACTAGAAACCTAGGTGATGAATATAATACCATGAAAATGTCATATATAGATTTGAGTGTTAACAAGGTGGATTTCATAGGTGGGATGAGTGCTAGGGGAAAGGACCCAGTAGTTGTGCACCCCAACTTCAGGTTTCTCAAAATCCTACTTGGAAATTTCAAATCACTCTGATTTTTTTACAGCAGCTTACTTGGCAAGGCCCCTGCTTATAACTAAGGTTTCAGGGCCACATCATCAAATATGATGCCACATTAGCATGCTTTTTGCCAAGGTGTCCAAAACAGCCCCCCAAAAAAGTGAGACCAATAGGCGTGCAAAAGAGACCCCAATAGTTGTGCAGCTGACATGGCATCACCTGATTGGTTACTTTTTACAATATTAGTACATTTCTTAACAACTATTGGTACATGCTCAACTACTAGGTCCTTTCTCCTAGTTGAGAATGAGCGATGTAGAGTTTGAATAGGCAACGAAATTATGTTGACTATCATGGATGTGATGGTGACTAAGACTAAGTTTGAGTGTAGGGTCCACTAGAACTAAGATCCCCTTGACAAAAATAAATGGAGGGCTCCACTCCCCTTGGAAAATAAAAAGTAATACAATAAATAAAAAATATTTTAAATAAAAAAACATATTATCAAATGTGTAACTCATACGTAATATAGGTGGATTGCACTTATATATGACTAGATGATGCAGAGTGAGTCAATAAATGATGTAGGCATATAATATTTTATCACTAAGTTCTATGCTAACTAATACTAATACTAATTTTATTTTTGACAAGTACAAACTATGCACCTATATGAATTGTATAGATTTTTGACAAACTATACAACTACACTTTACTTTCCAGCTTTCTTCCGGCATGTGCCAAAATGGGAGCTCTAGAATAGGGTATGGACATCCATCAAAGCATCAAGGAAAGACGATTTATATGGTGAACTGTCATAGTTGGAAATGCTTTGGCAAATGTATGCAAAATATGGAATGAGCTGTCACTGTTTAACTGGACGCCTCAAAGAAATGTGGTCTCATCGAATGTTGTGAGAGTAGGATATGCACAAAGTGTGTTTGGTGAAAAGGATTGGCAGGTGTTAATCCAATCTCCAAAACCAAAACCAAATGCGATTCATAGGTGTTAATCCAAACTTGAAAATTGTTGCTAGTATCATTCCAGCCCGTGCATAAAATGGGAGAGCTAGTATGTACAACTAGCACAAGATAACCGTTCCAAGAATTTTGTCATTTGGTTTAGCTGCAACTTTCCTGGTAGACATGTGTGTAAAATGTGCAAGCCTAGACAAAATGCCTCCAAGAATTTGTCATGGTAATTTTAAGATAAATTTAATGCAGTTTTTTAATAAAATCTTCACAACTGTAATTAAGTGCAGTAATTTGTATATTATATTTTACTTTTATTCCAAAGATATATTAGGAAAGTTTATTTACATTTTTATTATTATTTTGTATTTGAATAATAAAATATTTTTTCCAACTTTATAATGATATTGTAAATAAATTAATTTATTTAGTATCTTTTTTATAAAAAATAATTATTAATTAAGGTTAACTATAAAAATAAATTTTATTTATTTGTATTTCCATCACATTGGTTTAGGTGCTTGAGGGTGCCACCTTTTCGCCTTGAAGGATTTAGGGTTCAATTACCCTTATAAGGTCTAACAATAGTAGCTCGTATATGCTCCTAGTTATGGTTGTTAGACAGTTCAGATAACCAGAAGACAACTGAGATGGGGGGAGGGGTGAATCAGTTGTCACAGATTACCAGAAGCATTAGCAATTTAAACTTTAATACCGGAACTCAAAACAATAATACCAGAATAGAAGTTAATACAATTAAGCATAAACAATAATCATAGAATAAAAGCTATCCACACGACACCAAGATTTGTACGTGGAAAACCTGGTAAAGGGAAAAACCACGATGGGAAGCCTACCCATAGTCAGATAATACTTCTGTAGTAAGTATGTGAATTACAATGAAGGGGCCTGCACTTGCAGGAATGCCAACAACCTAGAGCACACTGCTCATCACAAAAGGAGTCTCATTGATTACATACAAATCCAAACTACAATCCAGAGAAGTGTTGAACTGCAAAAGATAGCATCTCCTATGCCCGAGTACAGTTCCGGTTAAGCTCAATACCGGAGGACTAAATCCTCTTAAATAAACCAAATTTGATCTCCAATGGTCGACCAACTCCTCTGCCTGAATGATATTACATTATTCGCACATTACATTCCTTGACCATGACCTCTTACATTAACCATGATGATCTACAATGAGATCTTACATCTATTTATACAAACCCTCGACCATTAACAATCAGGTCGACCATCAAACAATAAACCAATTACATAAATACAAACCATGTCATCCTTAGACCAAACAAGCAAATAACAACATATAAGACATCTCGGAAATACAACAACAAGTCCTATCCACACGTTACATTAAAGTCGATCGATAACCTAGATCAACCGGGACCAAGTATAGGTCCACACGCCACATCAATGATCTCCAACCTCCAAATCTCAAACATGATCACCAACAACATCTTGAAACTCCATCAGAAGCTACACCAACACCACTTATGCAATTCATCAAAGATCTCCACCAAAAGCTCTGCCCGTGAAACCCTCGCCGGAACCAGAAACCAATCTCTTAAGCAAGCAGGATATCATCCAATCACTTGACCAAAACCAACTGACCAAATATGAGTATAAGTATCATGAACAAGCCAATTCCATCACCATATTGCACCAGATCCTATCGGATCATACCAAATCCAAGTTAACTAGAAACCACTTAACCTACCGGGACCAGAAGGGTGCCGGTAAAGCATCCAAACAACTAGTGTTGACATCAATGACAATAAATCAATGTAACACATAATTAATTCCACCAAATGGTCAACAACCTCCCCTTTTGACATTGATGGCAACATTAGATGTGAAAAACATCTAAGTACCAAGAAATGCCAAACAGGTCTCCCCTTGAGGAAGACAACCAACAATCACCCACATATAACTCTGTATATCTCTTTCTTATCAATATTTCTCCCCTTTTGACTTTTACTTTTTAACATCAATATCACTCCCCCTTTGACATCAATGCTAGAAATCTGACAAAAATATCAAAGTAAAAACATAAGCCTTTGAATCTTAGAGCTTAATACTCCCCCTGAGCAATAGCATCCCACATCACTGTTGGAATGAATAGTATCTCAGATAATGCATGCCAATCTGATGCCAAATTGCATCAATCAAGTCTCTACCAAAGGGGTAGAAACTCCCAATCTATCTCTCTGGTGCTCAAATGATTCCTTGGATAAAGGTTTAGTGAAAATATCTGTAGTCTATTCTTTAGTGTTCACATAAACCAGTTTAACTTCATTTGCTTCCACCTTCTCCTTCAAAAAGTTATACTTGATAGATATGTGCTTTGTCTTAGAATGAAACACCAAATTCTTTGATCTATTAATAGCAGTAGAGTTATCATAGTGACTAACTACCGATGAATCACAATCCACCTTTATATCCTTCAACATTTGCTTCATCCATAAAACTTGTGTACAGTTAGTAGTAGCAACAACATACTCAACTTCAGCAGTAGATAGAGAAGTACATGATTGTTTCTTGCTGATCCATGAAACCAACTTCTTTCCAAGAAAGAAAACTCTATCAGAAGTACTTTTTCGGTCATCAACATCTCCAGCCCAATCAACATTTGTATATGCACATAAGGTAAAGTTATAATCCTTAGGGTACCACAAACCATATTCTTATGTACCTTGCAAGTATCTAAAAATCCTTTTCACCGCCATCTCATGATTTTCTCTAGGATCACTCCGAAATCTTGAAACAATACAAACAACATTCATAATGTCAGGCCTAGTCCGAGTCAAATAAAGCAAACCTCCAATCATAGATTTGTATCTTGTAGGATTTACTGATGCAAAAACATCTTTTCTTCTTAATTTCTCACTTGTAACCATAGGAGTATTTACTGGTTTAGAATCTCCCATACCAAATTTCTTCAACAATTCCTTAGCATATTTAGTTTGTTAGATAAAAATACCTTTGTCAACCTGAGTAATCTACAAACCTAAGAAAAATTTCATCTCACCAATCATAGACATCTCAAATTCTTTCTCCATATTCTTAAAAATTTCTATGCATAACTTATCTTCAACTCCAAAAATAATATCATCAACAAATGCTTCAATAATCAGTATATCATCATTAGTGATTTTAGAATATAAATTATTGTCAGCTCTGCCCTTAGTAAAATGAAACTTTAAAAGATATTTATCCAATCTTGCATACCAAGCTCTAGGTGCTTGTTTCAATCCATATAAAGCTTTCCTTAACCTATAAACCATATCTGTATCATCGGATAGTGAAAAACCATTAGGTTGCTCAATATAAACTTCTTCATCAAGATCCCATTAAAAAATGCACATTTAACATCCATCTGATAAACCTTGTAGTTTTTATAAGCAGCATAGGCAAGAAATAATCTTACAGCTTCAATCCTAGCTATCGGTGCAAAAGTTTCTCCATAATCAATTCCTTCCTTCTGAGAATATCGTTTACAAACCAATCTAGCCTTATTCGGTATAACTTGACCATCTTCATTCAATTTATTCCTAAAAACCCATTTAGTTCCAATAACATTTTTATTTTCAGGATGAGGAACCAAAGTCCATGTGTTATTTTTCTCAATCTGATCTAATTCTTCTTCCATAGCCTTTAACCAATGTTCATCTTTACATGCCTCAATTACTGATACTGGTTCAACTTGTGAAATTAAACATACCTCATTAGTTGTCAGTCTTCTTCTTGTAACCACTTCATTGTTCTTATCCCCAACGATTTGATCTTCAGAATGATTCAATCTTACATACCTAGGAGTCTTTTGACTCTTTGTTCCTCTTCCCTATTCTTCAGTTACTATAGAATTGTTTGATGTTGTCGGAGTAACTGGTTCAACTCTTTGTTTCGATAAAGGTGCTACCGGTTCAGATATAATCATTTCCACTGTCGGTTCCGTCTCATAAACTCTAATTTGACTTTTTTCAGCTCATCTACTTTGACATTAGCACTCTCCACAATTATCTGCAATCTCTTGTTATAAGATCTATATGCTTTGCTTTCATTAGAATAACCAAGAAATATGCCTTCATCACTTCTAGGATCAAATTTCTCAATATTATTATCTCTCATGATATAGCATTTACTACCAAAAATTCTGAAATACTTAACTGTAGGTGTATTTCCAAATTATAATTCATAAGGTGTCTTACCGGTTTCTCCCTTGATATGTACTCTATTGAATGTATAAACCATTGTACTCACTACTTCTCTCTAGTAGATATGAGGTATATTATCTTCTATCATCATTGTTCTAGCAACATCCAAGATAGTTCTATTTTTCCTTTCCACAACTCCATTCTGCTGAGGTGTCTGGGGAATATAAAATTGTCTTCTTATACCATGCTTCTCACAAAAGTTATTAAACTCACTGGATGTGAATTCTCCACCATGATCTGATCTCAATCATTTAATCTTCAATCCTATCTCAGTTTCCACTTTAGCCTTAAAGATTTTAAACTTTTCAAATGCAACAAAGTTATCATAGTGAATAACTACCCGTGCATCACAATCCACCTTTATATCCTCCAACATTTGCTTCATTCATAAAACTTGTGTACAGTTAGTAGTAGCAACAACATACTCGACTTCAATAGTAGATAGAGAAGTACGTGACTATTTCTTGTTGATCCATGAAACCAACTTCTTTCCAAGAAAGAAATCTCCATCGGAAGTACTTTTCTGGTCATCAACATCTCCAACCCAATAAGCATCTGTATATGCACATAAGGTAAAGTTATATTCCTTAGGGTACCACAAACCATATTATGATGTACCTTGCAAGTATCTAAAAATCCTTTTCACTGCCATCTCATGATTTTCTCTAGGATCACTCTGAAATCTTGAAACAATACAAACAACATTCATAATGTCAGGCCTAGTCTAAGTCAAATAAAGCAGACCTCCAATCATAGATTTGTATCTTGTAGGATTTACCGATGCAGAAACATCTTTTCTTGTCAATTTCTCACTTGTAACCATAGGATTACTTACCGGTTTAGAATCTCCCATACCAAATTTCTTCAACAATTCCTTAGCATATTTAGTTTGTTAGATAAAAATACTTTTGTCAGTTTGAGTAATCTACAAACCTAAGAAAAATTTCATCTCACCAATCATAGACATCTCAAATTCTTTCTCCATATTCTTAAAAAGTTCTATGCATAACTTATCTTCAACTCCAAAAATAATATCATCAACAAATGCTTCAATAATCAGTATATCATCATCAGTGATTTTATAGTATAAATTACTATCAGCTCCGCCCTTAGTAAAATGAAACTTTAAAATATATTTATCCAATCTTGGATACCAAGCTCTAGGTGCTTGTTTCAATCCATATAAAGCTTTTTTTAACCTGCAAACCATATCTGTATCATCTGATAGTGAAAAACCATCAGGTTGCTCAATATA
>NW_026730570.1:0-10000 GCF_030272615.1 Cryptomeria japonica
CATCAATGCTAAAGGGAGAGATTGTTGGTATTTTTGATATGTTGATATGGTTTTGTCATTGATTTCAATACTTTTCATCACTTGTTAACACTCATCGGCACTTGGATATTTTTGTTATATTCACCGGCAAGTCAAAGACTTATGCACAATCATCGGTATTTGGTTCACCGACAGATTATATTATTCACCGGCACTTGGAATGAATTGGAGACTACTTGGTAATGTTGAAAATATTATTTGATCACTTTGTTTTGGCGATTTGGTTATTGATTTATTCGGGTTTGCATATTTGTTGTTACCAACAAATAGGTCCAGATTATGCACCGACAGACATATCTATTCCAGATCAGCACGACACGTTATGAAGGTGATTTATTATTATTGTAAATGCATTGATCCGACATCATGCATTGGATATCGATTTATTTATAATTAATTTTATTGTAATGTCTTTTAGTGAGCTGACCTATTCAATTGGTCTTAGGTTATGGTATAAATGTAAGATCTCATTTGTGGGATCGATATGCGATTGGAAAAAGAATTATAATAGGGTATATGCAAAAATAAGAAGAGCTATACACGCAGACATCATTTGAAGGTTGAAGGAAGAGTTTTTGTGAAGGCAATTAGAACTTAACCGGTACTGAATCTAGCATATGAAGATGCTATTTTAAGCAGTACCTTATCATTGGATCTAACCATCTAATTATAGTCAGTGTGACTCTCATTTTGTGATTGAGTAGTGAGCTCTAGGCAGCTGGCCTTTATGCATGTACATAATCCATATTGTACACACATACTATCTGCAGTAGTATCATTTGATTGTGGGTAAGGCTTCCCATCATGGTTTTTCCCCTTACAGGGTTTCCACGTACAAACATTTGTGTTGTATTGTGGATATTAATGTCTTTCTATTTCATGCATTAATTTTTATCGGTACTGTAATTAACTGAGAAACTATCTACCGACATAAAGTTTGGTTTATTGGCACTAAGCATTAAGTTTTGGTTAAGTTAATTTTGGTTGAATTTATTGGACAACTGATTCAACCCTCCCCCCCCTCTTAGTTGTCTTCAAGACCTAACAAAAACTTCAACAACCAAGATTTCATCATTAGTCACTTTTAAATATAAGTTGGTGTCAGCATTACCTTTAGTGTAACCAAGCTTCAAAAGATTTTTTTCCAATCTAGCATACCAAGCTCTAGGAGCTTTCTTCAATCCATACAAAGATTTCCTTAATCTGCAAACCATATCTTTATAATTTGTCAATGAAAATCCATTAGGTTGTTCAATCTAAACTTCCTCTTCAAGATCAACATTCAGAAATGCACATTTTACATCCATTTGATATAGTTTATAGTTCTTGTGAGCTGCAAATACAAGAAATAATTTGACTATCCCAATTCTATCTACTAGTGCAAATGTTTCATTCTAATCAATTCCATCTTTCCGTGAATATCCTTTACACACTAATCTTGTTTTGTTTCCGATTACCTTACCATCTTCATTAAGTTTATTTTTGAATACCCATTTAGTTCCAATTACATTTTTGTGTTTAGGTTAGGGAACCAATGTGCATGTATTGTTCTTTTCAATTTGTTCTAATTCATCTTCCATAGCTTTAATCCAATGTTTATCTTCACATGCCTAAATAACCAATGTTGGTTCAATTTCAGAAATTAAATATACCTCTTCATTTACCAGTCTTCCTCTTGTCATAACACCTTGATACTTATTCTCAATTATGTGACTTTCAGAGTGATTAGTCTTACATACTTGGGTGTGTTCACTTGCTGCTGGTCTTCAGTCACTGTGGAATTCTCCGATGATACCGGTGTGAATGGATCCACATTATGTACCGGTGCACTCTGTATAGGTTCATTTATGATCATCTCAACTCTAGGTTCAAAATCAATAGATCTTGAATTTCCTCTAAATTATTCATCTATCTTCACATTTGCACTCTCAATGATTTTCTACATTCTTTTATTAAAACATATATATTCCTTTCTCTTAGATGAATAACCAAGAAATATTCTGTCATCACTTATAGGATCAAATTTACCAATATACTCATCTCTTATAATGTAACATTTGCTTCCAAATATTCTGAAGTATTTAAGAGTAGGAGTATTAAAAAACCAAAGTTCATAAGGGGTCTTACCAGTTTCACCTTTGAAGGGAACTCTGTTAAAAGTGTAAACCGTTGTATTCACTGCTTTTCTCCAGTACACATGAGGTAGATTTGCTTCAAATATCATACTTCTAGCTGCATCTAGAAAAATTTTATTCTTCCTTTCCACAACTCCATTTTGCTGAGGTGTCTATGGTGCTGATAGTTGTCTTCTGATTCCATTCACTTCACAAAATGTATTAAACTCCTTAGATGTAAATTCACCTCCTTGATCTAATCTTAGACATTTGATTTTCTTACTGGTTTCATTCACTACCATTCCCTTGAATAGTTTGAAGTTCCCAAAAGCTTGTGATTTCTCCCTAAGAAAAGTAACCCAACACATTCTAGAATAATCATCAATGATTAGCATAAAGTATCTATCTCCTTGTAGACTTCTTGTTCTTGCCGAACCACACAAGTTAGTATGGATTAAATCAAGAACATTATTGGATTTCTCAGAAATACTCTTAAAAGTTGTTCTAACTTGCTTTCCCATTTGACATTCCTTACATACCGGATTATGAGGTTTTACAATCTTAGGTAAATCCTTTACTGTCTTAGATGAACTAATCTCTATAATGCAATCAAAATTCACATGACAAAGTCTTTTATGCCATAACCAACTTTCATCAATATGTGCAATCAAGCATGTCTTTTCATTGTTATTCAAATGAAAGATATTACCTCTAGTCTGATTACCGGTTGCAATTTCCAAACTAGTTGTATTCATGATTTTGCATTTACCTTTCTTGAACTATAATTGAAATCCTTTTTTAACTAATTGACCAACACTCAAAAGATTATGCTTCAAACCTTCAACATAATAAATGTTGTCAGTATTGTGCTTACCATCAAAAGATATAGTGCCCTTTCCTTTGATAAAACAAGCTTTATCATCCCAAAATCTTACTAGACCTCCATTATATTCCATTCATCATTTTCTTAAATTTTAGCTACCAGGGCCTGCTCTACCTGTGGAACAGTAGGTGTCAGTTAATTTTTTTTTGTTGCAACAAAATCCCATCCATTGTCTGTCGGTTCTTCATTAGAATCGTCAGTAACTCCTTCATCAACATAGTAACATAATTTTTCTCTATTCTTCTTAAATCTATATCTCTTATATTCAGGGTTAGGTTTATATGTCATTTTAGCTTCTTCTCCCAATCTTGCATGTTTATCAGGACATCTAGATTCCATATGACCAACTTTATTGTAGTTAAAACATTTAAATGGTTCTTTAACTTCATAATTACTTCCAATAGGACCTTTAGGCATTTTCCTTGCAAATAGTGCTTCAAACTCATCCAATTCTTCATTTTCCTTCCTGATATCTTCAAGTTCTCTTGCATAAAGTGCTTTCCAATCAGATTTGTTAGATGATGATGATGATGCTAAAGATGATGCTTCTTTGAAGGCTAAATATGTCTTAATTGTAGCAACAGGTGCAAATTCCTCAAACTCAAATGCTGAATGTTTTCCAACCAAGGTATCTCTAGATACTAATGTATTAGGCATTGTTCTCAACTCACGAATAATAGTTACTTTCATTTTGTATGCTGGTGGAAATGCCTTGAAAACTTTAGAAACAATATCATATTCACTTTAAGGAACCTCCACAACATTGTATTCCCAAAATAATTTCATTTACCCTTTCCATAAAAGCAAAAAATCTTTCATCTTCTTCCATTTTCAGATTTTCATTCCTGACCTGAAAGAATTCTTGTTTTGCAATTTTAACAGTGGTGTCTCCTTCATTCAATGTCTCCAATTTATCCCAAATAGCTTTAGCATTAGATCGAACTGATAATCCCATGATTTGTTGATCTGACAAGGTGCTCAAAAGTGCTTCTCTTACTTTGCAATCATTGTCCATGTCCTTAGTCAATGTTGGTGGATGAGGTTGATTCAGTGCAAGAGCAACATAGCCATTCTTTGTAACATCCCATATGTCTCTTCCAATGCAATTAAGATGTGTCTCCATTCTTATCTTTCATATACCATAGTTAGTTCCATCCTGCCCTTCCTGAAAAAGTTAGTTGTCATAGAATCTCCTAAAGTTGTTAAACTTCTGCAAAAAGAGAACTTAGCTCCGTTACCAATTGTTAGGAACCAAAGGAAACTAAGAGGGGGTGTGAATCAATTTTCAATTAATTTCAACCCAAATATAACTTAATCAAACTTGATACTTAATACCAATAAACCAAACTTGATGTTGGTTGACAGATTAGCAGTTAATATTAATACTGGTGAAACTCAATGCACAAAACAAAAAGAGAAACAACATCCACAACACATAACACAAAGATTTGTATGTGGAAACCCTATAAGGGGAAAAACATGGTGGGAAACCTTACCCACAATCAAATGATACTACTGCAAATAGTATGTGTATACAAATGGGGTCTGCACATGCAAAAAGGCCAACCACCTAGAGCTCACTGCTCAATCGCAAAATAAGAGTCACACTAACTCCAATTGGATGGTTAAATCCAATGATAATGTACTGCTCAAAGTAGCATCTCCAATTCTAGATTCAGTACTGATTAAGCTCTGATAATAACCTTTAAACCTTCCTTGAACCTTCCCTATGGTCTGCTCATATTATCTTTAATATTCGCACATACCATGATACAATACCATATACCATATACCTCTTTCTTCCTTCTACCTCTTACATCATCTCACAAATGAGATCTTACATATATACCAAAACCTAAGACCGAATGTGTTGGTCATCTTTCTAAGACTATTACAATTAGACCAATTACAAATAAGTCAAGATGCGATGCATCATGTCGGCTCAATACATTTACAACAATATCCAATTAACTAAATCATCTCCATAACATGACGTGCTGATCTGGAATATATAATGCATGCCGGTCCATAACCTAGACCAATTTTCCGGTAATAGAAAATATGTCAACCCGATTAGACCAATAACCAAAATACCAAAACCAAGTGTCCAAACCATGTCTTCAACATAACCAAGTGATCTCCAGATGATAACATAATGTGGCTATGAACGATATACCGATGACTATGCATAAGTCACTGAACATGCCGGTGAACATAGTGTGCTAGCTCAACGTAACCAAAGATCTCTAGAAGGATAAGTGTTGACATCAATGACAAAACAAATTCAACACATCCATAGTACCAACACTCTTCACCATTTAATTAGCCATTATGGATTCATACATGTAAATATTCATAGGATTATGCCTTGGAAACAACACAAAGTAATATAACGAGCGAATTGGAGATTTAAAAACATGATTTTCATAAGTTCTCAGAACCTCTGATATTCCAATTCCCTTGAGATTCCTCAATAATTTAGTTTTCTCCATTGTTCTCAGTGATATGTAGGTCACTGGGAAGAATTAGGTACTCAATTATTAGAGGAAGTGATATCGATACTCACAAATCAACCAATCAACCAATAGATACTGGTAAGCAACATGAAGGTTGTGTAATAAAATCCTTTGAGACTTCAAGGACCTTAAAGGCATTTCCACCTCACTAAGATTCACTAATTATCACTTGAGCTGATGCATGAACGTGAGAAATTAGAAAGATCATCCCTCTAAGGAAAACTTAAAAATGTGAGTCTTGGTTCCAAAAGGTAACCAATGGCCAATAATGCGACATAAGTACTTATTAAATGAGTTAAGGGTTAGACATGACATTTTAAAAAATTGGGGCATAAAAAAGTGGAAACGATCAATAAGGTTGTTTTTGGTATGAGCACCGGTAAATCTCCTAGGCCTAATGGCTTCCCTATAGATATTTTCCAAACCTTTTCGGATGATATGTAGTTTAGTATTTTTTCAGTGGTTAAAGAATATTTTATAAATAAGAGGATGCTTGAGGCTTTGAAACATACCTTCATTTCAATTATACCTAAGGGAGAAGGATCTCAAATTACCAAATTTTGTACCATATCCTTGTGTAATATCATATATAAAATTGTTACTTATGTGATTGTTGAAAGACCAAAGCCCCTACTTCAAAATATTATTTCTCTTGAATTTGGAGGCTTTATGTAAGGAATAAAAACTCTTGATGGAGTGGTTATAGCACAAGAAATCATGCATTCACTCCACCAGTCTAATAAAAAAGGGATGTTTTATTAAACATTAATGTCTAAAGCATATGATAGAGTGGAGTGGGTATTTTTAGCTAAGATTTTGAATGATTTTGTTTTCTCTCAATCGTGGATAGATTGGGTGTTGATTTGTGTTTTCTCTTCTTCCTACTTGCTTCTTATCAATAGTATAGCTTCTTTTCCCTTAAAATCCTATCATGCTCCAAGGAAAGGAGATCATTTCTCCCTGTTTCTTTTCCCCATCTATGAAAAAGGTTGAGGTTGATTATTCACTCAAAAGAGAGCTCAAAGATTATTAACTAGTGTTAAGGTTGGAGAGGAATTGTTTTCTCATCTAGAATTTGTAGATGACATTGGGCTTATGGGGGCTACATCTTGTTCTAAATCAAGGATAACTTTTGAGACTCTTCAAATGTATTTGTTAGTCTCTTATCAAGTTATCAATGCTCAAAAATTATCAAGACATTTTTTTTCAATGTTGATCTTTGTCTTCAAAATCATATGCTTGATATCTTGGGCTTTTCTTTGTATTTTTTACCTCTTGATTACCTTGGGGTCCCTCTCCACTATAAAAAAATTCCTATGGCTATTTGGCATAGCCTTTTGGAGGTCATCAAGGCTGAAATTGGTCTTTTATCTAATAAGTGGCTAAGCTAAGGGAATAAACTTACTTTTCTTCAATCAGTTATTCAAACTATGTCTATTTATAAGTTCTCTATTTTTTCTACCCTTACTTTAATTTCAAAATATCTTGAGAATATTGCAAGGAAAGTTTTTTGGATTGGTGCAAAAGACTCCTGAAAATGGGCTCTTGTCAGATGGGTTAAAATCACCCAGTTGTAGAATGTTGATGGTCTTGGTCCTCAAAAGTGCTTCCCTTAACAAAAAATATCTAGTTAGAAACCTTTACTGGATGAAAATAAAATACTTTGGTAGGATTTATTTGGCTGATGTGAGTAGATATCCTTTGGAGGGTAACAATTCTCTAGCTTGGCAATTTTTAAAGCTAGGCTCCGAACTTGTCAAAAAGGGTCTCTTTTGGTTTTTTTTTTATTAAGGAAAAAATGGGTTTTGAGGGGACTCTAAACCCCTTACAAAATTTTTTGAAGGGACCTTGTATCCTTAGATTATCACTAATCTGAAACCCAGAGAAGAATATTGTCATACAATACAACAAATTTAACCAACAACCCAACATCAACGTAACAATAAAGAATAATCATTGAAGGATCAATGGAGAAAGGAGACAAACTGAAGCCAAAAACCTTGAGGCTCAGACATACATAATCATAGAGGTTTTCTAGGCACCCTCAACCATAACAATGGGTTTTGGAAAGGCTCTCATAACCTTAGCCTCGAGAATAATCAAAACTGAGAACATCATGCCCTCCAAGATTTCAACCTCAATAGCAGACAATGGAAAGAAAGTCATAAAATGATCAGCCTTAGTTTGCAAGCTACCAAGAGATTTGGCACCATCTTCCTTCCAACAACATATCCCAACATAAATCATATGATCCAGATCCACATCAATAGGAGAAAGACAATCTTTAACACCGACCATCTCCACCTCTAAAGAAGATAGCACCTCTATAAGAGAAACCAAAGAACCCAAGGATGCTGAGAGAGAAGAAGAAAAACCAAAACCATGAAGGAAAGAATGGAGAATCCAACAAAAGGGCCCATAAAGATAGGTTCCACTATCACAACCCACAAGAAAGGCCCATCAATCACCAATAGGGAGATAAAAATATTCAGCCATCCTCTCAGGAAAAATTATCTGTAAGAAAGGGTAAAAACATGAAATGGGAAATAAAGAGCAACACCCTCTAGAAAACTAGCCAAAGCTTTGGGAGACATGAAATTGATGAACATAGAGAAACAAAAAAGACTCCCAAAAAACATAACAAAAAAGACCCCAAAAAAAGGTCTCCAAAGAAGCATTAGGTTCTGAATCTAGCACAAAAGCCTACCCTCAGGGACCAAAGAGACTTATAAGTAGCCCCAAATAAAATCAGCCCTAACAAGGCAACCATAGAAAGAGAAGGCCAAAGGAAAAAAAAATACCCCTGGAACGAAACATCTAAAACAAAGAAAGAAACACTTCATGAAAGCTCCAAGAGGGTAAAACTGTGAAATAATCAAAGAGAGAAAGAAACACCATCTACTCCCCTGATATTGAGAAGGAACGGGGGACCACACATTCCAATAGAGGTAACTCCATAGTGGGAAAAAAATCAATCCAAAGGAAGAAGGAGCTAAGCCCCCCCAAACAGGGCCAACCGCAACATGACCCTTGACCCCATTACCAAATCCTCAGTAGCCACCATCGAAACCCTAAAATTGCTACTCTACCTACTTCCATGCACCATGGTTTTTTATAAAAAGACAATAACAACTCCTATGACAAGAAGAGAACCATGTGAAGCCACATTATAAAAGACAACCAAGGCCATAGTCACATGTCGAGAAAGCACAAACACCAAGGGGAGAAACAACACAAATGATCCAAGCAAGGTCAGCCTCCCCACCAACATTGACTCCAATACCAGACATCTCCATTTCCACAACAAAAGCAATGCTCCACATCTTTGCCCGCTCCATCCAAGATTCCAAATATCAGATTCAAAAGAGGGAAGGGAGGAGGGCATTAAAGTCACAAACCATCCTGCATCATCCATCTCTCCATCAGGATCACCATCTTCTTTCACAACCCTAGACGTCCTGGCACCGCGCATGCACTCACCCATTCAAAATCACTTTCTTCTCTTTTGGATTGTTGGTAAGGGAGAAAAGCTCTTTTTTGAATTAATTCTAGGGATCAACACCCTCCCATCATTGAATAATTCCATGTTACGCTTCTTGTTAAAGACGCTCTTGAATCTAAGGGTTGGGAAAATATTGAGCACTACTTTAAAAGAATGATAAAAGTTAGAATTATCGATATAAACAATTCAAAAATATTCAGAATGACTTCTCCCTATTCCTCCTAAGTGTTTTGATATAATTATAAATATCTTGTTTAATCACATTTTCATTGGTGGTGATTGGGAAGATGAAATCATTTGGGGGTGCAAATTATTAGCTACCTTAATGGTTAAATAAGGTTATTCAAATCTTATTGATGCATATCCTTTACCTACCCTCTACAATTTGGACTACTCTTTGATTTGGTAGTCAAAAGGGTAGCCTAAGATTAATTTTTTTGCTTGGTTGTTCATATAATAAGGGCATTCTCACTTCTTAAAGCCTTAGATGAAGAGGGTTATAGGTCTTTCTAGATGTGTTTTATGTAAATCTCGAGAGGAAACTACAGACCACTTGATGTTTTATTGATCCTTTACTTGTATAATCTAGAAAAGATGGTTTTCTTCTCTTTTATGTAGCTTTTGCATTAGATCGTGTGAGAAATTTTTAACCATAAATGTTTTGAATCACACTCTATGATTCATCATCTTTCAACTCCTTAAGATCTCTTGCATCTTGATGATTAATTACAAAGCGTGATTCAAAATGTTGATGGTTAAAAATTGCTCACACAATCTAATCCCAAAGCTACATAGAATACGAGAATACAAGATTACGAGAATATGAGAGTATGAGAATATGAGTATGAGAATACGTGTATGAGAAGAAGACCATGAGAATTTTCCTTTAGGGTCAGGGTTATTCTTTGTTAGCCAACTTTGTATGTTGCCCTAAAATTACATGTTA
>NW_026730571.1:0-10000 GCF_030272615.1 Cryptomeria japonica
TGCATCTCGAAACCTTGTTGTGCCTCAAAACACTTATTTTGGTGCTAAAAAACTGGGGCTTTCAAGGCACAAGCTTCAAAATGAGGTTCTAAGACCATGATGTGTGCCAAAATCATATTTTGACGCCATTGACTGTAGAATCGGGACTTGTATCTTGAAACTTGTTGTGCCTCCAAACATTGATTTTGATGCTCCAAAACTGGGTCTTACGAGGCATAAGCTCCGAAATGAGCTTCTAAGAGAATGATGCACATCAAAATGGAAATCTGACGTTACAGGCTCCAGAATAGGGACTTGCTACTTGAAACCTTGTTGTGCCTCAAAACATTGATTTTAATGTTCTAAAATCAGGGCTTTCAAGGCACAAGCTTCGAAAAGAGGTTCTAAGAATCTACACCAAAATTGCGTTTTGACGCTACCGATTCTGGAATTGGGACTTTTATCTAGAAACCTTGTTGTGCCTCTAAACACTAATTTTTATACTCCAAAAATGAGGCTTTTGAGGCACAACCTCCGAAATGAAGACCATGTTTGTAAAAATCATTTTTTGACGCTATCAGATTTAGAATCGGGACTTGTGTCTTGAAACCTTGTTGTGCCTTTAAACATTGATTTGATATTTGGAAACTGGAGCTTTGAGCCACACGCTTCGAAATGAGGTTCTAAGAGCATGATGTGCATCAAAATCATGTTTTGACATTGCAGGCTTTGGAATAGGGACTTGCCTCTTCAAAGCTTGTTGTGCCTCCAAACATCGATTTTGATGCTCCAAAACTGGGGATTTTGATGCTCCAAAACTGGGGATTTTGAGATAGAATTTTTAAAACAGGGTTCTGAGAGGACAATGTGCATGAAAATTGAATTTTGATGCTACTGGCTCTAGAATCGGGGCTTGCATCTTGAAACAATGTTGTGCCTCCAAACATTGATTTTGATGCTCCAAAACAAGGTCTTTCGAGGCACATGCTTTGAAATGCGCTTCTAAGAGAATGATGTGCCTCAAAATGGATTTTTGACACTACAGGTTTTGAAATAGGGACTTGCTTCTTGAAACCTTGTTGTTCCTCAAAATATTGATTTTGATGTTGTAAAATAAGGGCTTTCAAGGCATAAGCTCCGAAATGAGGTTCTAAGAGCACAATGTACATCAAAATTGCGTTTTGACGCTACGAACTCTGGAATTGGGACTTGTGTCTTGAAACCTTGTTGTGCCTCCAAACAATAATTTTTATGCTCCAAAAATGAGGCTTTTGAGGCATAACCTCTGAAATGAGGTTGAAAGAACACCATGTTTGTCAAAATCATGTTTTGACGCTATCAGCTTGAGAATCTGGATTTTTGTTTTGAAGCCTTGTTGTGCCTTTAAACGTTGATTTTGATGTTTTGAAACTGGAGCTTTCGAGCCACACGCTCCGAAATGAGGTTCTAAGAGCACGATGTGCATCAAAATCACATTTTGACACTACAGGCTCTAGAATAGGGACTTGCGTCTTGAAAGCTTGTTGTGCCTCGAAACACCAATTTTGATGCATCAAAACCAAAGATTTTGAGGCATAAGCTCCAAAACAAGGTTCTAGGAGCACGATGTCCATCAAAATTTTGACGCTACCGGCTCCAGAATTAGGACTTGCATCTTGAAACCCTGTTGTGCTTCCAAATATCGATTTTGATGCTCCAAAACTGGGGCTTTTGAGGCACAATTTCTAAAATCGGGTTCTATCTAAGAGCACGATGTGCGCCAAAATCAGATTTTGACTCTATTGATTCTAGAATCGGGACTTGCATCTTGAAACCTTGTTGTGCCGTCAAACATTGATTTTGATGCTCCAAAACTAGGTCTTTCAAGGCACAAGCTCCAAAATGAGCTTCTAAGAGAATGATGTGCGTCAAAATGGAATTTTGATGCTACAGGTTCCGGAATAGGGACTTGCTTCTTGAAACCTTGTTGTGCCTTGAAACATTGATTTTGATGTTCCAAAATTAGGGCTTTCAAGGCACAAGCTCCGAAATGATGTTCTAAGAGCACAATGTACATCAAAATTGTGTTTTGATGCTATTGACTCTGGAATTGGGACTTGTGTCTTGAAACCTTTTTGTTCCTCCAAACACTAATTTTTATGCTCCAAAACTGAGGCTTTTGAGGCACAACCTCCGAAATGAGGTTCTAAGAACACCATGTTTGTAAAAATCATTTTTTGATGCCATCAGCTTGAGAATTGGGACTTTTGTCGTGAAACCATGTTGTGTCTTTAAACATTGATTTTGATTTTTTGAAAGTAGAGCTTTCAAGCCACATGCTCCAAAATGAGGTTCTAAGAGCACGATGTGCATCAAAATCACGTTTTGACACTACGGGCTCTAGAATACGGACTTGCGTCTTGAAAGCTTGTTGTGCCTCCAAGCACCAATTTTGATGATTCGAAATCAAAGATTTTGAGGCATAAGCTCCAAAACAAGGTTCGAAGAGCATGTGCATCAAATTCAAATTTTGACGCTACCGGGTCCAGAATCAGGACTTGCATCTTGAAACCTTGTTGTGCCTCAAAATACTGAGTTTGATACTCCAAAACTGAGGCTAAGAGCATGATGTGCGCGAAAATATGATTTCGAGGATATTGACTATAAAATCAGGACTTGCATCTTGAAACCTTGTTGTGCCTCCAGACATTTATTTTGATGCTCCAAAACTGGGTCTTTCGAGGCACAAACTCCGAAATGAGATTCTAAGAGAATGAAGTGAGTCAATGTGGAATTTTGACGCTACAGGCTTCAGAATAGGGACTTGTTTCTTGAAACCTTGTTGTGCCTCAAAACATTGATTTTGATGTTCCAAAATCAAGGCTTTCAAGACACAAGCTCTGAAATGAGGTTTTAAGAGCACGATGTACATCAAATTGCGTTTTGATGCTACCGACTCTGGAATTGGGACTTGTGTCTTGAAACATTTTTGTGCCTCCAAACATTAATTTTTATGCTCCAAATACGAGGCTTTTGAAGCAAACCTCTGAAATGAGGTTCTAAGATCACCATGTTTGTGAAAATCACGTTTTGACACTTGCGTCTTGAAAGCTTGTTGTGCCTCCAAACACCAATTTTGATGATTCGAAACCAAAGATTTTGAGAGATAAGCTCCAAAACAAGGTTCTAAGAGCATGATGTGCGTTAAAATCAAATTTCAACGCTACCGTCTCTAGAATAAGGACTTGCATCTTGAAACCTTATTGTGTCTCCAAACATCGATTTTGATGCTTCAAAACTGGGGCTTTTGAGGCACAATTTCTAAAACAGGGTTCTAAGAGCACAATGTGCATCAAAATTAAATTTTGATGCTACTGGCTCTAGAATCGGGGATTGCATCTTGAAACCTTGTTGTGCCTCAAAAAACTGATTTTGGTGCTAAAAAACCTGGGCTTTGCACAAGCTTCAAAATGAGGTTCTAAGGCCACGATGTGCGCCAAAATCATATTTTGACGCTATTGACTGTAGAATCAAGACTTGTATCTTGAAACTTGTTGTGCCTCCAAACATTGATTTTGATGCTCCAAAACTAGGTCTTACAAGGCATAAGCTCCAAAATGAGCTTCTAAGAGAATGATGTGCATCAAAATGGAATTTTGACGCTACAGGCTCCGAAATAAGGACCTGCTACTTGAAACCTTGTTGTGCCTCAAAACATTGATATTAATGTTCTAAAATTAGGACTTTCAAGGCACAAGCTTCGAAATGAGGCTCTAAGACCACGATCTACACCAAAATTGTGTTTTGATGCTACCGATTCTGGAATTGGGACTTGTGTCTTGAAACCTTGTTGTGTCTTTAAACATTGATTTTGATATTTGGAAACTGGAGCTTTCGAGCCACACGCTTCGAAACGTGGTTCTAAGAGCACGATGTGCATCAAAATCACGTTTTGACAATACAAGCTCCAGAATAGGGACTTGCGTCTTGAAAGCTTGTTGTGTCTCCACACATCAATTTCTATGCTTTGAAATCGAAGATTTTGAGGCATAAGCTCCAAAACAAGGTTCTAAGAGCATGATGTGTGTCAAAATCCAATTTTGATGCTACCAACTCCAGAATCAGGACTTACATCTTGAAACCTTGTTATGCCTCAGAAGATCGATTTTGATGCTCCCAAACTGGGGCTTTTGAGGCACAATTTCTAAAACACTAATTTTGAAGCTTCGAAACCAAAGATTTTGAGGCATAAGCTCCAAAACAAGGTTCTAAGAGCATGATGTGCATCAAAATCAAATTTGGACGCTACCGGTTCCAGAATCAGGACTTGCATCTTGAAACTTTGTTGTGCCTTCAAATATTGATTTTGAAGCTCCAAAACTGGTTTTGATGCTCCAAAAACTGGGGCTTTTGAGACACAATTTCTAAAATAGGGTTCTAAGAGCACAATGTGCATCAAAATTGAATTTTGATGCTACTGGCTCTAGAATCGGGGCTTACATCTTGAAACCTTGTTGTGCCTCAAAACACTAATTTTGATGCTCCGAAACCGGGGCTTTCGAGCCACAAGCTACGTAATGAGGTTCTAAGAGCACGATGTGCACCAAAATCAGATTTTGACGCTATTGACCTTGGAATTAGGACTTGCATCTTGAAACCTTGTTGTTCTTCCAAACATTGATTTTGATGCTAAAAAGCTGGGTCTTTCAAGGCACAAGCTCCAAAATGAGCTTCTAAGAGAATGATGTGCGTCAAAATGGAATTTTGACGCTAGAGGCTCTGAAATAGGGACTTTCTACTTGAAACCTTGTTGTGCCTCCAAACAATGATTTTGATGTTCAAAAATCATGGCTTTAAAGGCACAAGCTCCGAAATGAGATTCTAAGAGCACGATGTACCTCAAAATTGCGTTTTGATGTTACAGACTCTGGAATTAGGACTTGTGTCTTGAAATCTTGTTGTGCCTCCAAACACTAATTTTTATTCTCCAAAAATGAGGCTTTTGAGGCACAACCTCCGAAATGAGGTTCTAAGAACACCATGTTTGTCAAAATTATGTTTTGACACTATCAGCTTGAAATCGAGACTTGTGTCTTGAAACCTTGTTGTGCCTTTAAACATTGATTTTGATGTTTTGAAATTGGAGCTATCGAGCCACACACTCTAAAACAAGGTTCTAAGAGCACGATTTGTATCAAAATCACGTTTTGACACTACAGGCTCCGAAATAGGGACTTGCGTCTTGAAAGCTTGTTGTTCCTCCAAACACCAATTTTGATGCTTCCAAAACCAAAGATTTCGAGGCATAAGCTCCAAAATAAGGTTCAAAGAGCACAATGTGCGTCAAAATCAAATTTTGATGCTACCGGCTTCCAAATCAGGACTTGCATCTTGAAACCTTGTTGTGCTTCCAAACATCGATTTTGATCCTGCAAAACTTGTTCTTTTGAGGCACAATTTCTAAAACAGGGTTCGAAGCGCACAATGTGCATCAAAATTGAATTTTGAGGCTACTGTCTCTAGAATCGGGGCTTGCATCTTGAAACCTTGTTGTGCCTCAAAATATTGATTTTGATGCTCTGAAACTGGGGCTTTCAAATCACAAGCTTTGAAATGAGGTTCTAAGAGCACGATGTGTGCTAAAATCAAATTTTGATGCTATTAACTCTAGAATCGGGACTTGCATTTTGAAATCTTGTTGTGCCTCCAAACATCGATTTTGATGCTCCAAAACTAGGGCTTTTGAGGCACAATTTCTATAACAGGGTTCTAAGAGCATAATGTGCATCAAGATTGAATTTTGATGCTACTGGCTCTAGAATTGGGGCTTGCATCTTAAAACCCTGTTGTGCCTCAAAAAACTGATTTTGATGCTCTGATATCGGGGCTTTGAAGGCACAAGCTTCGAAATGAGGTTCTAAGAGCACGATGTGCGCCAAAATCAGATTTTGATGCTATTGATTCTAGAATCAGGACTTGCATCTTGAAACCTTGTTGTGCCCCAAACATTGATTTTGATGCTCCAAAACTGGGTCTTTTTAGGCACAAGCTCCAAAATGAGCTTCTAAGAGAATGATGTGCATCAAAATGGAATTTTGATGCTAAAGGCTATCAACTTGAGAATTAGGACTTGTGTCTTGAAACCTTGTTGTGTCTTTAAACATTGATTTTGATGTTTTGAAACTGTAGCTTTTGAGCCACACACTCCGAAACAAGATTCTAAAAGCATGAAGTACATCAAAATTATGTTTTGGCACTACAGGCTCCGGAATAGAGTCTTTCATCTTGGAAGCTTGTTGTGCCTCCAAACACCAATTTGGATGCTTCGGAATAGAAGATTTTGAGTCATAAGCTCCAAAACAAGTTCTAAGAGCACGATGTGCATCAAAATCAAATTCTTACGCTACCGGCTCCAGAATCAGTACTTGCATCTTGAAACCCTTTTGTGCCTCCAAACATTGATTTTGAAGCTCCAAAACTGGGTCTTTCGAGGCACAAGCTCTGAAATGAGGTTCTAAGAGCACGATGTACATCAAAATTGTGTTTTGATGTTACCGACTCTGGAATTGGGACTTGTTTCTTTAAACCTTATTATGCCTCCAAACACTAATTTTAATGTTCCAGAAATGAGTCTTTTGAGGCACAACCTCCAAAATGAGGTTCTAAGAACACCATGTTTGTCAAAATCATGTTTTGACGCTATCAGCTTGAGAATCGGGGCTTGTCTCTTGAAACCTTATTGTGCCTTTAAACATTGATTTTAATGTTGTAAAACTGGAGCTTTCGAGCCAGACACTCTGAAATGAGATTCTAAGAGCACGATGTGCATCAATATCATGTTTTGACACTACAAGCTCTAGAATAGGGACTTCCATCTTGAAAGTTTGTTGTGTCTCCAAAAACCAATTTTCATGATTCGAAACCAAATATTTTGAGGCATAAGCTCCAAAACAAGGTTCAAAGAACACATATGTGTGTCAAAATCAAAATTTACCTCTATCGGCTCCAGAATCAGAACTTGCATCTTGAATCCTTGTTGTGCTTCCAAACATCGATTTTGATGCTCCAAAACTGGGGCTTTTGAGGCACAATTTCTATAATAGGGTTCTAAGAGAACAATGTGAAACAAAATTCAAATTTGATGCTACTGGCTCTAGAATTGGGGCCTGCATCTTGAAAACTTGTTGTGCCTCAAAACACTGATTTTGATGCTTTGAAACTGGGGCTTTCGTGGCTTAAGCTTGGAAATGAGCTTCTAAGAGCATGATGTGCGCCAAAATTAGATTTTGACGCTATGGACTCTAGAATCGGGACTTGTATCTTGTGTGTAAGGGAAAAAGCGAGACTAGGCTAACATGTCCTAATCCTACCTTTTGACACACATTGTGGAATACGAAAGAGCGTAGAGGTATCACACAATTGGCTACTTCTTTTTGTGGAAGAGAGAGCCACGGGCTACCTATTAGGGTTTTTATTCCTTTGTTGTAATTGAAAGATAAAATGATAGAAGTTCAATTCCTAATCCCAAAGTGCAAGTATGAACTACTAACAAGATTGCAGAATTGAAACTAAACAATGGAAAGCTGTAAACACAAGGACAAGACAAGAATGCAAATGCGTACCCAGAGTTAAAATCTGAGTGAAAATGTTCGGGACGGGGGCACAAGCGCCAATGTCCTGATACTGCCCTTGAAACTGCTCTTGAAACTACTATTCTGCAACCTGAAAAGCTGTCTGAAACTTGCTGTCTGACAGAAGGACCAGGGCGCCCAGCGCCCCTGTCTCAGGGACTAGGGCGCCCAGCACTCCTATCCTGGCAGGACCAGGGCGCCCCACGCCCCTGTCCTGGTCTTTTGCTCTGAAATTTGGTGTGTTGTTCTGTCTCGGTCCGCTTCCGTCGGATTTGCAACTTGCGGCATCGTCCGAATCCCGAAACCTGCACTTATATCTGGAAAGGTATGGTGGGCAGCTATATAGGGTTTTGCTTTAGTCAAACCCCCGCTTTGGTGGTTTCCACCTCCATGAATAGCCAAGTTGTATTGTAAAAGTTGTGTGTGCAAGATCCTAAAATGCAAGTAAGCAAACTAGAGCAACCTAGAAAGTAAACCCTAATTGCTTGTACATGATAATGTAAATAATCCAAACCAAGATGCAAAGTGATCTAAAGCATGAATACAAATGATATAATGAGGCTCATGCAAAGACATGAAAACAACATGAAATCATACCCAACCCCAAGGGAGGGGTACAAGCCAATCTTCAGTCGGTGATCCCTTATTGCTCTTCAATATCTTCAAAGCCCTAAATGGATGAATGAAATTGATGAATGCTTCATGGATGAATGTTGAATGTTGTTGAAGTCTTCAAAGATCTGCTCTTTCGCTGCATAGAAGGTCCTTGAAACCAAAATTCTTATCCTTTCAAATGAAGAAAGAGAGCTCTTATATATGAAACCCTAGGTCTTAATTTCAACTTTTGGCCGAACTAGAGATTGAATCTCCCACCAATTTCTTGGGGTTAAGCTTTATTTTATGATTGGATCGTGCTCCTAAAATTTTGGGAAAAATGTCCAGGACCATGTGCACGCCGGGCGCCATGGTCCAGACAACTTTTCACCAAATTTTCAGGGCCGTCGGATATGATTATTTTAGAGCGAATCCCGAAGTTACAGGTGATTTCGAGATGTTTTGACCCCCGAAATCAAGCCCCCAAGTTCAAAATAGGACCTAATTAGGGTTTTAGATTAAATGATGTATTAGAGGAATAAAATGAAAGGGGCACACTTTAATGAAAAGGGCCCAACTTTATGATATGGGAGATGATAAAATAGAACCTTAGACCTAATTAATTTGATTAATTAAGTGCTAAAGGGGAAATGCAATGCAAAATGCAAAATGCGTCAAGGCGGGTGCTAAACTAGGTGTGAAATTGTACCACCCTAGCAAGTGCGTACAATTTACGATGCTACATTTAGCCCCCACTTTAGCGGTCATATGAACACTACGTGCATATGCAAGCTAAAGTACAGAAAAGTAAACATTATTTCAAAAAGGATATATCCATAAGTCTGTCGAACGAAGCCCCTAGCGGTATCTGCAGTACACAGTTAGGAACCGCACCCTACAAAACACACGTTAGATCACAAAATCACCTAATGCTTACTAAGGAAGGTGATGAAAATTCGAGGGTAGCTATATGACCCCCCTATTTCGGCTTGCTAATTTTAGTGAGTTGAAACAGGGTATCATGTTTACCACTTCGAATTGTTAAAGAATATTGATGACAAATGCTCACAAGAAGATTTGATATGAGATCAAAAATTAATGGAGAATCATTTGGTAAGAAAGAGGACTAAATCTCAATTCCAACACAACAAAGAGTGTGAGGATTTGAGAGTTCTCTAACACAAGATGAAGGATGTAAATGGAAACAAAATGCAAAGAGAAGAAAAGAAAGGAAAAAAGCATGAATACACACATTGGTGATCCATGAGAAGAATAGTGAGAAAGAAAACATGGACTTCTTGCCCCTAGATCTTGTCTAGGTGATCAATGGAAAAAGGGACATGGAAAACTAGCCCCTAGAGTCTGTCTAGGTGATCCATGTAAGAGAGGAGAGTGAGAAAGTCTAGCTTTATGCCGCTAGTTCCACTCAACCTCGTGCATGTGTGTGTAAGGGAGGTTAGAAGCACCTCATAGGATTCTATGCTCGAGTATGCTACAACCTGTATATGTATAGTACAAAAGCGTGACATCTCGCTCTAAGAGTCTGTGCTCTGGTTCCGAGAATGACCCATTGCTCAAAAAGTGTAATGTTTATGTCATAAGCAAAGTAGAACAAGGATACCTACCTTCATCACAAAAGAAGATACCCCAAAAATGCAACAATGTCATAGATCCAAGCAAGAGAGTTTTGCACTCTTTAAGCAAGGATAAGATAGTTGAAAAAGGATATCTTGTAGTATGTGTAAAGGAGATCCTTAGAGGAGAAGAAATCTTTGTACAAATATAACATCTTCTAGAATAAGACAAAGAAGAGAATA
>NW_026730572.1:0-10000 GCF_030272615.1 Cryptomeria japonica
CACTTTTATTTGATATATTACATTAATTGGTTTTAACCTACAATACTTATCATTATATTAATTGTATTTAATCTTTGATCATTTTTTGTACAGGTAATAGTGATAGTTGCTCCATCAATGGTGAGCCCTCCTCGGTCTATTGGAGAAGCATCTCAGGGTCCGGTACACTTTTGTTCTCTATATTATAGATTTTTAGTGTTTTTGATGTATATATGTTAGTACATTGTATTAATTGTATATTTAATCTACAATCTCATTTCAAACATAACTTGGAGCCTTTGAAGTTTGTGTTCAAGAAAACTCCTAAGACTAACAAGGAGAAGAGAGTGAAGACATTAGATCCAAGATCAGCTGATGAGGTAATCTACATTTCAATTGTAAATAAATTATAGTTAAATGCATAGTTATGTTGATAATTATGAACTATTTTCTACAAAAGGATTCTAACTTGGCTTTTGAATTATGGTTTTGTAGCCATCTACAGAGCCGCATATTGCATCAAAGAGGCTTGATTTTGATGATCCACCACAAGTATAGGATCATATAGTGTTATTTGTGGTCATTGAATGACCAATACATGTAGATATATTCTACATTTTTATTATATATCGATTTCAACATGGCATATGCCACATTTTTGCAATACTTGTATTGACTTGGCATACATGCCTTTTTTATATATATATAAATGTTGATATTTGATCCAATAAATGTGTATTGAGTTCATTATTGTCTAATTGTTGTATTTGTTGGTTGCCGTCTTATAAAGTTAAATGATTATTTGCCTATGTAATCAACAATATGTATATAAACAACAAAAATCTATGATATAAAACATTGCAATCATGGAATATGATTTGATAAACTTTATAAATTCTGAATTAATCCTACAAAACTCCTTGTATTGAGTTCATTATTGTGTATTCATTATATTTGGTGGCTTCCCTTTTATAAATTTAAATGAATATTTGCTTATATAATCAACAATATGAATATAAACAACCAAAATCTATGATATAAAACATTACAATCATGGAATATGATATGATAAACTTTCTAAAATGTTGAATTAACGCTACAAAACTCTTTGTTTCAATGAAAATGAAATTCAATGGTAATGGTCAGATTTGATCCATTGTAATCATCAGTGGATGATTTTGATTCCTTTCATTTATATTTGTCAATGTGTGTGGTACGAGAGCACCCTCATGCTTGTAAAGGTCAAATTTTAGTTTTCATCTTGTTTTACCGTTGTTTTATCTAAATAAGGTAATTTGGGACCATTAATGATCATTTGAATCCATTTGTGAAAGTTTGGGGTCATTTGGATAAAATATGTCAAAGTTTCTCACTTGTTGTCAAAGTTGCTCAATTGTTGTCAAAGTTGTCAGAGTTGTCAAAGTTGTCAAAGTTGCAAGATAGGATAGAATTGATTATGTGTATCATGTGCACAAACCAATGTCACAAGTGCATTCGAGTGGGCAGGTTTATGCTAGGAATGCTCCTTTTGTGCCTCCCAAAGTGTCGAAACATCAAGAGCCATGCCCTACCGACACGATCTCTCAAGTGCCTTGAGTCCAAAAAATTGTCAAACTTTGACAAACTGTTTCTCCCAATTTAGGATACATATGTTCGATCCATTTGAACCTATAGGGTCATATGAGTCTCAACTACAATGACCTATCTTGGTTTCTGACGACTTGGTGCCATTTTCAATTGGTAGCATTTTTCGCCTGCTGCAAAAACTGTCAGTTGCATGCAATGCAAAGTTGCAAGATAGGCTACAATTGATTACGTTCATTGTGTGCAAAAACCAACATTACAAGCACATTCGAGTGGGTATTTTTATGCTAGGCATACTCCTATTGTACCTCCCAAAGAACTGAAATGTCGAGAGCCATACCCTACCAGCACGATCTCTCAAGTGCCTTGAGTCCAAAAAATTGTCAAACTTTGACAGACTATTTCTCCCAATCCAAGATACATTTGATCAATATGTTTGAGCCTGTAGTGTCATGTGAGACTCATATACAATGGCCTATCTTAGTTTCTAATGACTCAAAGCCATTTTCAATTGGTAGCATTTTTCCGCTTGTTGCAAAAACCTTCAGTTGCATGCAATGCAAAGTTGCAAGATAGGCTAGAATTGATTTTGTTCATCATGTGCACAAACCAATGTCGTGAGAACGTCCAAGTGGGTATTTTTATGCCAATAATTCTCTTGTCATTCCTCCCAAAGTGTCTAAATGTTGAGAGCCATACCCTATCGACACGATCTCTCAAGTGCCTCGAGTCCAAAAAATTGTCAAACTTTGATGGTTTGCTTCTCCCAATCCATGATACATATGATGGATCCATTTGAACCTATAGTGTGAAGTGAGGCTCATCTATAATAGCCTATCTCATTTTCTAATGACTCAGAGCCATTTTCAATTGGTAGCATTTTTCGCCTACTGCAAAACCCGTCAGTTGCATGCAATGGAAAGTTGCAAGATAGGATAGAAATGATTTTGTTCATCATGTGCACAAACCAAAATCATGAGTGCATCCAAGTGGGAAGCTTTATGCTAGGAATTCTCCTATCATGCATCCCAAAGCGTTGGAACGTCAAGAGCCATACTCTACCAGCGCGATCTCTCAAGTGCCTTGAGTCTAAAAAATTGTCAAACTTTGACGGACTTCTTCTCTCAATCCAAGATACATATGATCAATCTGTTTGAACCTATAGTAGAATGTGAGGCTCATCTACAATGACCTATCTAATTTTCTAACGACTCGGAGCCATTTTTAATTGGTACCTTTTTTTCACTTGCTGCAAAAACCATCAATTGCATGCAATACAAAGTTGCAAGATAGGGTAGAATTGATTTTGTTCATTTTGTGCACAAACCAACATCACAAGCATGTCTAGGTGGGCAGGTTTACATTAGGCATGCTCCTGTCATTCTTCCAAAAGCACCAGAACATCGAGAGCCATACCCTACCGACGCGATGTATAAGTTGCTTGACAACTTTTTTGACAATAATGATATTTTTTTGTCAAATTGTATCTAGACTAATCTATGACTCCCATGACCCAGTAATGACTCAAATAATTCTCTATGATTATAAAAGAATCAATAATGCTCATGATTAACCTTATCAAGAATGGCCATGATTGACCTTATCACATCACATAAACTCAAAACATAGTCACAAAACATTATCGCATATTATTCAAAACTTTACCTCTAAATATGGACAAAGTCGCTCTTGGATATTTAAATATACAAAAAAATGTGTTACAAATCATCTCATGGGCTTTAATACAAAAGTTGGCATTTAAATATGTGTGATTCAGCTCATTGCCATTTTAATATAAGAAATTTAGAATCTAAATATGTACAAATTAGCTCATGTCCATTTAAATATACAAAATTAAGCCTCTAAACGCATAAAAATAATCTCATGGGCATTTATATATACAAAAAACAAATATAGAACAATTTGCCGATGATATATACAAAATTCTCAAAATCATTCTACTCTGAACCATACAATCAATCAAGTGAGCCTTAAGGATTGGCTCTAACTCGTATTGTGTCAAGTATTTCCTTGTGGTTAGATTCACAAACTTTCCATAAAGTCTTTTTATGAGTGTAGACACCTAAAAATGTCTCATTAATCGCATACTAATTATTCTTCTAATTGATTAAATAATTCTTTAATTATTTAATTAGGTTAATTAATCTTATTCTTCTCATTTCATATTTCCTCATCATCTTACTAATTATTCTATTTTTAATTCTATCATCATTTAATAATTCAAACCATTTTCTAATATTAATTAAATATTTATTATTTAATTAATTATGATTATTAATCTTTCAATTAAAAAAAAAATTATTATTTAAATAAATTCATTTTCAATTTCTATCTCTATTCAATTAATCATTAACCATTTTCTTAATATTAATTAAATATTTATTATTTAATTAATTATGATTTAATTCCTTTAATTTAAATAATTTTAATTATTTAATTAAATTCAATTTCTAAATAATTAAATAGTTTCTTTAAATTATTTAATTAACTAATTTATTCTTCAAACTCCCCAATTCTAATTTCATTTAATTTCATTAATTCTCCAAATTCATTCAAATTCATATTCTTCTAATGTCTCCTAATTTCAAATACATGTGCATGATTTCAAAAATCAAATTGAAAACCAAAGTCAAGTTCTAAATATATTCAAATAACAAATTGAATTAAAATAAATTCAATGTTTGAATTAAATCTCATGCAAATATTAAATTGAAAATCAAAGTCAAAGTACAAGCACATGCTAAATTAATTAATTAAATCAATTATCTTTCCAATCTCTATTTCTATCTTCCACTTTGCTTTTTCCCAAAAAGCTTTCAATTAGTTAACTATTCCATCTATTTTAATTGATTATTTCAATTAATTGATTAACTACATCATTTCTTTAATTCTCTCCAATCATTCTTTTTCTATCTTCTAGTTAGCTTTTTCTAAATAAATCTTTCTTTGTCATCAATGAATTATCCTCCAATCATTATTTTTCATCTTCCAATTAAGTTTTTTCTCAATTAGTTAACTCAATTATCTATTCAATCAATTGAGTTCCACCTCCATATTAGCAGTTCAACTATCAATCAGCATGTGAGCTCACCCGAGGTCCACCTCTTGATCAATCTGTTCCACCTTTCAATCAATCCTCTCCAATAATCTATAAATTCAACATTTAGTCTCCATTTTCAACAATCATGAACTTTGAATATTTTTGTCATTTGCAGGTTGCCAACGTGATATCTGAGAACCACCATACCACAAAGAAGAGAAGAGCAATGGAAGCCATGATGCACAATAGGTAGTTCTATATTGTTTAAAATTATATTGTATGCATCTATATTTCATTGAGTTTTTGTTTGAATTCTATTAGGATATGGATTCGTGATTTCCCTCTGATTTCTTATTGATTACATTATGAATTTTAGCATATGACAATGAGGTCTACCACTATACTTCATCAAATGAATATTTGTTGCAAAAACAAGCTTAGAGAAATGAGTAATATGTTTGTGTGTTTCAAAGTCCTCAAACAACCAAACATCAAAATTCTTGATAGGGTATCTCCTAAGCCATGTTCTTGTCACAACAACAGACCCTATTGAGTACTCAATACCCTCTCCGTCAATGATTGTGGTTGTCAATTTTCTTTTAGGCTCAACATAGCGACACAAAAAGTAGTATGTTACTTCTTCATTGTTCTCTTCTGCAACAACTGCATACACATGACCTACATTTTATAAAGTGATAATTAATACCAAAAATAAAGTGTGATGTACAACAAAATGAACCAAAAAGAATACTTGCAAAAAAATTAACTCAAAAAATCACCTGAATCCACTAGGTCAGATACATGGTCAAAATCCACTGATGTCTCCATCTGGCTCAATTGTAGTGCTTTGGGAATTTGATATGTATCAATGGAAACCAACGGTCTACAAGACTATTTGTCAACCCACTCTTGTGATTCACATTCTTCCCACAAAAAATACATGCATGAAGAGAAAAAAAAATACCATCTGTCTCGTATAAATTACTAGTGAACTTACATTTGAACTCACAAATGAGTGCATGTCACTTGATCATGCAACTGTACAACAATCTAAATAGTTTTTAATGTTAGATTTAGTGATCAACCAAAAATATCTACGAACCATTGGCGTACCTAAATTACCTGGCCCATCATAGAGTTACACCATCGCACAATTGTTTCGGCATTTATCAACTCAACACCACCTTCATACTTCAATTCTTCTCTAGCTAGGGCTCTTTTTACACGTGCTTTTGCACCATCATGCTCTCCCTTACCATTTCTAACCTCAATGAAATTCCAAAAATATTGTACACCGCTTGTCATATGCATCCTTGTCAACCAATAAAGAATCCTTGCATTCTTGAATTGTGTGGTGCAATTATCTGACCATATTAAGTATCGGTTGTATTGTATGTTTCTTTCCTTTAAATTATCATAGAAAAATTTAAAGTATCCTTGTACAAACTCCAATGAATGAGTACGATCATCACTTATGTAGAAGTGATACTCTCTTACAACCTTTCTATCCTCCTTTGTGCTATCATTTGCATCGATGAATGTTATGTGTACAGAAATAGAAACTTGTGTAGAATGATAATACATAGATTGCACTTCACTTTGAGGTTGTAGAGTATACTTTTCAGAAAAATCAATGATAGAGACAATGGTGCCTAGAGGAAATGTGTCCTTACATAGCTTGAATTTCTCATCTAACCATCGAGCTCTATGTGTATGCATTATGTACTCATAAACTAGTTTCTCTTGAAACATTTTCATACATTCAGCTACACATATATCATTTTTCACTAACTCACATCTCTTCAAATCTTTTTTATCTCTAACTTCATATGTGACTATATTGTATTTTTCAAAAGAAACTAGTTTCTTACCAATTTCATGTGTTCTCTCCAAATGTACACATCTTGGTAAATGTTGCAAACCACCACATATAGCACAAGAACCTTCCAAACAAGGCATGTTATAATAAATGCAACCATCATGTCTATATATAGCACACTTGAAATAAATTCTCTTGTCGACTTAGGAGGTGCTTGTATATTGCATTCCTACAAAACATCATTAGTGTGCAAAGCAGAACAAATATGATGAAAAATATCATAGTGCATGGAAAATTCAATATGCATCCTACAACAACATGTGGTGGGTACATGATTAATCTTAATATTAAAAGGTTTTTCCATTCCAAAAAATATTTGAAAATTTTTTATTTGAGGAGACTTTTCAAGGAATCTTTCATAAAATTTTGTTTGAGTCATATCTAAATAGTGTTTGGCATGTGGCTTATGATTTATAGACCCGATTCACCTTCTGACAATATCTCTTTTGTTGGGTGAAACCCTTGTGTTGTCATGCCAAAAATTTTCAATTAATGTTCTCAGTGCATCAACAACAACCTTGTCTTTGCATGGTAGTCTACCCTAGAATGCCCAAACAGAATTATTGTTGGGTTCCTCTATTTTTTCCTGCCTTTGTAATACTTTACTTAATGTTGTTCTACTAACATCTAAGGACTTACTTGTTTTGCTTATCAAATGATTTTTTTAAATTTTCTTTCTCATTATGGTTGATGTAATGACACATTGAGTAACATTAGAATCTTTAGTATGTGATTTTAAACCAGTAGATTGATATGCATCAAATAGATTTCTCATAATAGTTATTTCGTTGTTACTTTCATATGATCTTAGACCTAGAATTTTCATTGTCTCTCTAAAATTCATTTTTGTAATCATTTGAACAATTAATTGACATCTTGCAGTTTGATTTAAGTTTTCAAAATAGTTTTGCCATATTCTTTTAACCATTCTCCTACAAGTTCATTCATTCATTTTATCATGAATTGGCTTCAATATACTCTCATCAATGTCAATTAGATACTTTGGTTTCCTACAAATGATTGTAGGAGGTATTAACATCGGTGCATTGCGTGCATTGGGTACATTCAATTCATCAAATAGAGCAGGTATTTTCATCATTTAATTGATTATTCAATGTGGTCTCTTCTTCAATTGCATTAGGTTCATAGAGTAAATAAAATGTCTCTTCTTCGATTGCATTAGGTGCATTATGTTTGTTTGATAAATCTAATTGAGATGTTGAGGATGAAAAACCTTCTTGTCCCATTGTTCTTATGTCATTTAATTTCTTCATACACTACCTTTGTCTTTCCTTTTGAGCCTCTCATTGTTCCATTGTTCCTCACTTGTTCTTTCCCATGGTTTATATCGATTGTCCTAAATAGAATCATATTACATATATGTAAACAAAAGTTCATAAACAATAAAATAACCATAAATTTAAGAATTATCATTATTTTTTTTAATCAAAACTATTAAACAATCACAATAACATTGACAAAACTAATAAGAACAACAATTCAATCATTTGAAATCATGCAAAAACAAAAAATTCACTTACTTCTATGTATAAAACAATCATAGAAGCGTAGACATAGTTGCAGTGGGGCCTTCAACGATCTCAAAAACTTCTTTTGAGGTTGTTGAGGTGGTTGGGAAACTAAAAGTATATGTCCCAGTACTGCATATGTGCTCTTTTTAGTAACCTTGTACGTGTTGTTAGGCCCTAAAAATGTTTGCAGACCAACGTTAATATTACCGGTACCTGATATGCATTGTTAAGCCTTAAAAATGTTTAGCAGATGAGCAAACTAATAGTCCTAGTACCTTGTATGCTCTTTTTGTAGTAAAGAAAATGTGAAGGAAGAGGGAGGGAGGGAGAGGGAGAGGGAGAGGGGTAGGGAGTGGGAGAGGGGGAGGGAGTAGGAGTGAGAGGGAGAGGGGGAGAGAGAGAGGGAGGGTGAGGGGGAGAGAGAGAGAGAGAGAGAGAGAGAGAGAGAGAGAGAGAGAGAGAGAGAGAGAGAGAGAGAGAGAGAGAGAGAGAGAGAGAGAGAGAGAGAGAGAGAGAGAGGGAGGAAGAGAGAGAATGGAAAAGGGAGAGAGAGAGGGGGTGGAAAGGGAGGGAGGGAGAGGGGGAGAGAGGGAGAGGGAGGGAGAGAGAGGGAGGGGGAGGGAGGGAGAGAATGGAAAAGGGAGAGAGAGGGTGGAAAAGGGAGGGAGGGAGAGAGAGAATGGGAGAGACAGACAGATAGACAGAGACAGAGACAGAGATAGAGACAGAGACAAAGAAACAGAGAGACAAAGACAGACAGAGACATAGACAGAGACAGAGACAAAGAAACAGAGAGACAGAGACAGACAGAGACAGGCAGAGAGACAGACAAAGAGGGGGGGAGAGCAAGAGAGAGGATGTAAAAGGGAGAGAGAGGGAGAGAGGGAGAGAGGGAGAGCAAGGGAGAGGGGGAGAGAGGGAGAGAGGGAGAGAGAGAGAGGATGGAAAAGGGCGAGAGGGAGAGAGACAGAGGATGGAAAAGGGGGGAGAGGGAGAGAGAGAGAGATTAAAGTTTAATTGTCATTAATAAAATATCTATACACACATCTGGGTATGTGCACAAAGATGGTGGTCAGAAAAGTGGACACCACCCAAAAAAAACTTGGAAAAACAAACAGCGCGTACGCGGTTTTAAAATTTGAAATTCCCACATACGCACTTAGGTTTGATCTTCTTGAGCCTAGAAAAAGTACGCGTACATGCTACTTTTAGGAAAATGAGCACGTACATGCTACGCCTAGGAAAATGAGTGTGTATGCGCTGCTCATAGGAAAATGAGCACGTACACGCTAATAATCCAAATAAAACCGTGTACGCGATGCCTGATAAAAAAAGTTTTTAAAAAAAACCTGGGTCTCATTTACTCATGAATCACGTTTTTAACTTCTTTTTTTCCCCATTTCCTCTCCTAAACTATGAATGGGGTGCTATATTTGTCCTCTAGGCTATGGATCAAGGTTAGTTTTTGTTTATTTTTGTCTTTCTTTCCAGTTTATGCAATTTGTTTTACATTTTGAATTTAATTTCATTAATTTTGATTAGGTTTTTTTATTTTTTGTTTCAAAAACAAGATTCTTCTAGTCCAGAACAAGAGCAACCAAATGCACCTCCTGAAAACCCACAAGAACAACCAAATGCACCTCCTGAAAGCACACAAGAACAACCCCCAATTCCTCCTTTTGCCCGCACAGCTGAAACACGAGAAGAATTAATTAATCAATTAGGACAAAATACGTCTAAAATCAATAGACTGATTGTAAAATTGAAAACTTCTAAACTTGACCATCATCAATCCCTCGCCACTAGCCTAGAAACATTAGCTAGTGGTGCCATAGTTGTTTCCACAGAAATTACCAAATGGGGAAGCTTTAGGGATAGGTGTTGTCAATTCTATGCCAATGGGCTATCATACGATGGAATAAAAAACAAAAATATTTCTAAACAACAAATATGTGCCCTTTTTCT
>NW_026730573.1:0-9971 GCF_030272615.1 Cryptomeria japonica
GGTAGAAGGGTTCTAAATAGCTTACTAACCACTGTGGCATCCTCCACTTTACCACTAGTACTCTTGATCTCACCAACTATCTCCTTGATCCTCTAACCATACTGTTGTATATTCTCTCCTTCAGCCATCCGCATGTCATCAAATTTACCTCTTAGACTCTCTTCTTTAGCAATCTTCACATGCTCATCACCATTATATATTTCCTCAACCTTCTTTCACACCTCATAAGTAGTCTCCAGACCATGGAAATCAACATACTCTGAATCAGACAAAGAACTGATAATGGCCTCCAATGCTTGATTATTTTCTTGTTTCTCTTTCTTTTGATCATCAGACATAGTCCCACTAGGTGCAACATATTAAGTACCAACATATTCCCAGTATTGACTTCCTAGACTCTTGATATAGATTTTTATTATATCACTCCATATTCTATAGTTTTCCCTATTAAACTTCAGACCTTCTTTCTTCATCATGTTCTTCAAGATCTTTACATCAAGTTGTAAGGCTTAGACACTAGAGGACCTAAAATGTTCTGATACCAATTGATGGGATGATGAATCAATAAGGATCTGGTCAACTACTGAGAGGGGGGGTGAATTAGTAGATAGAAAACTGACATTAACTTTCCACCAAACAAAAACAACCTCTCAAGACAAAATTAGAACTGACTAGTTCAAACACTAAAATACAAATTGCAATATCACTGTCAAGTAAACCGGTTGACTGTCATAACAAAATAATAGTAAAACAACTCTGAAACTCTCAAACCTTTTGTCCAAAACATCCAAATACTTTACTGACAAAAGTAAAAAGATCATTTCAGATTGTTGCTGGTCAACATATCATATCTAAGTGGATTTAGCAGTTAAGCAAATTAACCATAGCAAACATAACCACAAAAACATTCACCACTTGACACAATGATTTTGATGTGGAAACCCAAATGGGAAAAACAACAGTCGGGATGAATACCCACAAGTATTATAAACTCTTATGAAGTTCACCCTATTAGGAGCCAAGCCTATTGAAGATTTACAATAAGTCCTGTTAAGAACAGACCCTATTATGGACCACCCAGTTAAGGGATTGACTCTAATTACCTATTAGAAGCAATACCCTGTTAGGAGTAACCTCGGTAGAGGATTTGAAATCCAAGCTAATGGATCACCTGGTTAGAGGATTTAGATAACACTAAGCTTGTTAGAGCTTAACTGGTTAAGGGATTTGACTTATAATTGTTAGAGAACAACAGGGGTTTTCTGATCTAGTGAATAGCGCTACTCTTCTTGATCAGATCCTTTTCATGCTCCTATCTGCCTTTACACATACTATAGATACATCATTTGGTTTGACAACCAATCACTCTTACATTCAACCAATATTGCCAACACTATAAGAAAACAACTCATCAACCTTATAAACAAAACAATAGGTCGGTAACACATCACAAACCTAAGATCTCATAGAGATTACAAACAAATCGATTCAAGTATGACTATTGGATTACATAGAAAACATTGCACATCATTCAACACAACCTCAACCACTCCTTGATTACCTCTTCATCGAGCTGTGTAACTCATCAAGCTGTTGTTAGGACCTAGAGGCAACTAAGAGTGGGGGTGAAACAGTTGTCTCTTAATTTCAACCCAAATATAAATTAATCAAACTTGATGCATAATACCAGTAAACCAAACTTAATGCCAGTTGATAGTTTAACAGATAATAATAGTATCGATAAAGTTTAATGCATGAAATAGAAAGACAAATAACACCCATAATGCATAACATGGATATTTGTACATGTAAACCCTGTAAGGGGAAAAGCCACGGTTAGAAGCCTTACCCATAATTAGATGATACTATTGCAGATAGTATGTGTGTACAAATGGGGTTTTCACATGCAGAAAGGCCAACTACCTAGAGCTCACTTCTCAATCACAAAATGGGAGTCGCATTGACTACAATTGGATGGTTAAATCAAATGATAATGTACTACTCAAAATAGCATCTTCATATGGTAGATTCAGTATCGGTTAAGCTCTGATTGCCTTCTTCAAACCTTCCTTTAATCTTGAAATAAATTTTGCGTGTATAGCTCTACTTATATTTGTATATACCAAATATCACAACCTTGTAATACCTTAATGCATTACCTATACCAATCTCACAAATGAGATCTTACATATATACAAAAACGTAAGACCAAATGTGTAGGTCGACTCACTAAGAATATTACAATTAAATCAATTACAAGTAAATCAATATGGGATGCATCATGTCGGCTTAATGCATTTACAATAATAACCAATCAATAAATCATCTCCATAACGTGTCATGCTGATCTAGAATAGATAACGCTTTCCAGTCCATAACCTAGACCAATTTTATGGTAACAAAAAATATGCAAACTCGATTAGACCAATAACCAAATCACCAAAACCAAGTGTCCAAGCCATGTCTTTGACATAACCAAGTAATCTCCAGATGATAACAAATCATCCTTAGTCTCAGTGAACAATATAACCTATCAGTGAACCAGATATCGGTGACTGTGCATAAGTCACTAAACATGCTGGTGAACATAACCAAAGATCTCTAGTGCTGATAAGTGTTGACAAGTATTGACATCAATGACAAAACCATTGCAACACATCCATAATACCAACAATCTCCCCCTTTGGCATTGATGGCAACACAAGATGGAAAAACCATCTAAGTGCCAAAGCAGAAATGCCAAAAACCAACAATCTCCCAAAGAGATCAATTACCAAAAATCAAAATACATAATATCTCTCCCCTAGAAATAATCTCTCCCCAAAAGATAATGTGTTTTCCATAGATATCTCTCCCCTTTTGACATCAAATTCCAAAGAAATACAGAAACCAGATACAATCAGTTCATAGAACTTATTAAAAATACCAACTTATCCAATCTACTCCCCTTGAGAAGTAGCTCTCCTTCATCAAAGCTGGAAAAAGGTTTCTCTATTAATTCTTGCCAGTTTGATGCCAATCTCCAACTGTCTAAGTTTCTACCGGTGAGGGTATTACACCAAGCTTCTCTCTGAGATATTCAAAAGTTTCCTTAGGCAAAGGATTAGTAAAGATATCTGCAATCTGCTCTTTAATATTCACATAAACCAATTTCACTTCTTTTGCTTCAACATTCTCTTTCAGAAAATTGAATTTGATAGAAACATGTTTAGTTTTAGAGTGAAATATCAGATTCTTTGATATATCAATTGCTTCCATATTATCATAGTAAATGATTATAGGTTCTTTGCATTTTACCTTTATGTCCTTCAACATTTGCTTAAACCATAATACCTGAGTACAATTAGTTGCTCCTGCAACATATTCTGATTCTACTGTTGATAGTGATGTACAACTTTGTTTCTTGCTCAACCATGAAATCAATCTGCTACCAAGAAAGAATGCTCTGTCAGTGGTTCTCTTTCTGTCATCTACATCTCCTACCCAATTTGCATATGTGTATGCACATAAATAAAAAATTTCATCTTTAAGATACCATAAACTAAGATTTGTTATTCCTTGTAGATACCAGAAAATTCTTTTTACTATTGATTCATTATTTTCCTTAGGATTACTCTGAAATCTTGAAATAATACATACTGCATTCATAATATCAGGTCTTGTTTGTGTCAAATATAGTAAACCTCCAATTATAGATTTATATCTTGTCAGATTAACAGGTGTTGATTCATCCTTCAATGATAGTTTACCAGTTTTAGTCATAGGAGTACTTACCGGTTTAGAGCTTTCCATACCAAATTTCTTTAGTAGTTATTTCAAGTACTTTGATTGATATATGAATATACCTTTATCAGTTTGTGAAATCTACAATCCTATAAAGAATTTTATCTCCCCAATCATGGACATTTCAAATTCTTCCTGCATCTAATTAGAAAAGTATTTACACAATCCATCTTCTCCTCAAAAAATGATATCATCAACAAACACTTCAATAACGAAGATGTCATCATTAGTCACTTTGTAATATAAGTTGCTGTCAGCATTACCTTTAGTGTAACCAAGCTTCAAAAGATATTTATCCAATCTAGCATACCAAGCTCTAGGATCTTGCTTCAATCCATATAAAGCTTTCCTTAACCTGCAAACCATATCTTTGTCATCTATCAAAGAAAATCCATCAGGTTGTTCAATGTAAACTTCCTCTTCAAGATCACCATTCAAAAATGCACATTTAACATCTATTTGATATACTATATAGTTCTCATGTGCTGCAAAAGCTAAGAATAGTCTGACTACCTCAATTCTAGCTACTGGTGCAATCAATTCCCTCTTTCTGTGAATATCCCTTACACACTAATCTTGCTTTGTTTCTGATTACCTTACCATCTTCATTAAGTTTATTTCTGAATACCCATTTAGTTCCAATTACATTTTTGTTTTTAGGTCAAGGAACCAATGTCCATGTGTTATTCTTTTCAATTTGTTCCAATTCATCTTCCATAGCCTTAATCCAATGTTTATCTTCACATGCCTCAAAAATAGTTGTTGGTTCAATTTGATAAATTAGACATACCTCTTCATTTGCCAATCTTCCTCTAGTCATAACACCTTGATATTTATTCCCAATTATGTGACTTTCAAAGTGATTCAATCTTACATACCTGGGTGCAGGCCTGGAATTTGATAGGCTAAATGGTCATTTTTTCACTTTTGAACCGTATTTGACAGCTTTAAATTTTTGTAGAACGTATGCATTGACATGCTATTTTTTTCTAAAACCATATAGATGACACTTCAAATTATAAATAAACCATAAAAAGATATAGTAGATAATATATATCATAGAATATTATAATTTATAATATTGATATATATTAGTTTAGAATGTTTATTATAAAATACAAATTTATCTAGAATATTTTGAAATGGAAGGATGTAGTTGTTTCAAATTTTATAATATTTTATTATGATTTTTTAGAATAGTTATTTTTTTTCATATGAATTTAGAAACTTGTCATAATTGAAATGATAGAATATAATTGATAAAATATTTTAATATGAATTTTTACAATATATTCTATTTTTCTATATATGAATTTAGAAACTTTGTCAATTTAATTTTTTAAATATATTTAATAAGATTATTATAGAAACTTGTCATAATATATATAATTTTAAAATTTTAATGTTTATTACTACTAAATTAGTAATTATTAATTTATTATCATTTAATGTTAATATATAATATATATTAGTGTATTAATTTAAAAACTTATTTAGTAAATTTAAGATTTTTGCATATATTACTAATTTATCATTATTTTTTATTAAGACAATGATTTTCATTTCTTCCCAAGAAAGATGTGCATTTCATTTTGGTGTGGCTTCAATATTCTACTTTTATATTTTTCTTAAAATGTCAAATGAAAGACATTGAAATGACTAAACCGTCATCAAAAAATCATATGATAGGTAGGGGTGACCGTCAAATTCCAGGCCTGCCTAGGTGTATTCACTTGTTGTTGTTCTTCAGTCACTGTGGAATTCTCAGATGATATCAGTGTGACTGGATCTACATTCTGTACTAGTGCATTTAGTGTAGTTTCATTTATGATTATTTCAATTGCTGGTTCAGAGTCCATAGACCTTGAATTACCTCTAAACTGTTCATCAATCTTTACATTTTCACTCTCAATGATTTTCTACAATCTCTTATTAAAGCATCTATATGCCCTGCTCTTAGATGAATAACCAAGAAATATTCCTTCATCACTTCTAGTATCAAATTTACCAATATAATCATCTCTCCTAATATAACATTTGCTTCCAAATATTCTGAAATATTTAAGAGTAGGAGTATTACCAAACCATAGTTCATGAGCGGTCTTACCGGTTTCCCCTTTGATGTGAACTCTGTTGAATGTGTAAACCGATGTATTGATTGCTTCTCTCCAATACACATGAGGTAGGTTTGTTTATGATGTCATGCTTCTAGCTGCATCCATAATAGTTTTTCTCTTCCTTTCGACAACTCCATTCTGTTGGAGTGTCTAAGGTGTTGATAGTTGTCTTCTGATTCCATTTACTTCATAGAATGTATTAAATTCCTTAGATGTGAATTCACCTCCTTGATCTGATCTTAAACATTTAATTTTCTTACTGGTTTCATTCTCTACCATTACCTTGAATAGTTTGAATTTTCCAAAAGCTTTTGATTTCTCCCTGAGAAAGGTAACCCAACACATTCTAGAATAATCATCAATGATCAGCATAAAATATCTATCTCCTTGTAAACTTCTAGTTCTTGACAGACCACATAAATCACTGTGAATTAAATCAAGAACATTATTGGATTTCTCTGGAATACTCTTTAAAGTTTCTCTAACTTGCTTTCCAAATTTACATTCCTTACATACCAGATTGTGAGGTTTTACAATCTTTGGTAAATCCCTTAATGCCTTAGTTGTACTAATCTTCACAATGCAATCAAAATTTACATGACAAAGTCTCTTATACCATAACCAACTTTCATCAATATGTGCATTCAAGAATGTCTTCTCATTGTTATTCAAATGAAAGATATTACCTTTAGTCTGATTATCGGTTGCAATTTCCAAACTAGTTCTATTCATGATTTTGCATTTACTATTATTGAATTGTAACTGAAATCCATTTTCAACTAATTGACCAACACTCAAAATATTATGCTTCAAACCTTCAACATAATAAATGTTGTCAGTATTGTGCTTACCATCAAAAGATATAGTCCCTTTTCCTCTGATCAAACAAGCTTTATCATCCCCAAATCTTACTAGACCTCCATTATATTCCTGAAAGTTTAAGAATTTAATTTTATTACCAGTCATATGATGTGAACATCCGAAATCAATGATCCATTCATCCTTTTCTTCAATTTTAGCTACTAGGGCTTGCTCTACTAGTTGTATAGTAGGTGTCGGTTGATCTTCTATTATTACAACAAAAGCCCATCCATTGTCTTATGGTTCCTCATCAGTAACTCCTTCATTAGCATAGTAACATGATTTGTCTCTATTCTTCTTAAATCTATATCTCTGATATTTAGGGTTAGGCTTATATGTTCTTTTAGCTTCTTCTTTCAATATTGCATGTCTATCAGGACACCTAGATGCCATATGACCAATTTTATTGCAGTTAAAACATTTAAATGGTGCTTTACCTTCATACTTACTTCCAACTGGACCTTTAGGCATTTTCCTTGCAAATAGTGCTTCAAGCTCTTCAAGTTCTTCATTTTCCCTTCTGATATCTTCAAGTTCTCTTGCATAAAGTTCTTTCCAATCAGATTTCTCAGATAATGAAGATTATGATGATGTAGATGATGATGCTTTGAAAGCTAAATTTGTCTTAATTGTAGCAATAGGACCAAATTCCTCAAGTTCAAAAGCTGAAAGTTTTCCAACAAGGGTATCTCTAGATACTGATGTATTAGGCATTGTTCTCAATTCATTAATAGGAGTTACTTTCATTTTGTATGCCGGTGGCAATGCTCTTAAAACTTTAGAAACAATTTCATCTTCACTTAAGGATCCTCCACAACATTGTATACCCAAAACAATTTCATTAACTCTTTCCATAAAAGCATAAATCCTTTCATCTTCTTCCATTTTCAAATTTTCATACCTGACTCGAAAACATTCCAGTTTTGCAATTTTGACAGTGGTATCACCTTCATTAAATGTCTCCAATTTGTCCCAAATAGCTTTAGCAGTAGATCAGTCTGATAATCCCATGATTTGCTGATCTGACAATGCACTTAAAAGTGCTTCTCTATAAAGACGTAAATCGATCTAACTTCAATAATGAGCTGAAATACCCTTTATTCTTAAATAAACTCATAAATCAGTTACTAAGTCTATTTCATTCCACTTTTACATCCATTGCTTCATTTGATCATTCCATTAAGATCGTAATAAACACAAAATTTTTGTAAAAGATAAAGATTCTTTATTCCATAAATTGATAAAAGTAGTATCTTAATCATACAATACTTATGCATTTCAAGTTGTCGTAAGTTCAATAGAAAAATAATACAAAGTAAAGGGTGAGATGCATTCGTTTATCTACAACCCAAGCTATCTCCAATTCAATCTTTAGCATGAAGACGAGAACAAGATTCAAGCGCTTTTTCTGCCCAACCTTGAAGCTTACGCTTCCCCGGAATTCTTGGTCAATCAAGAATACCCGACCCTACACGAATTGCTTAGCAAAAGAAATTCGAAAGGAAAGATGGAATCTAGTGCATGCCTAGATGATACAAGCATTTTAATTTTTCTAATTCTTTTAAGAAACAAGTATTCATTATCAATCTAAGATATGGTAGAGAGCATAAAATAAAATAACTCCATCTATTTCAATGGTCAATTCAATTTGATTACTTGGCGAAGTATAATGCCATTCATAGCAAAAATAGATAGTTGGAAAAGCAACTATTCTCTCTATAATCCACATTTGGCACCCGTCCTGGAAGGTAACTTTCCACAAACACAAGCCTATCTAGCTTTGTTCACATAAATCTAGAATAAATTCATATAGAGGACAATCTTTCGCCTTTCAATTGTAGCTTCCTATTTCTTGCAAGATAAAAATACTATGCTAAGAAGACAATCTTTCATTTGAATAGAAATTGATAGAGTAAATCTTTTATTACAACCAATCCTATTTGATAGGAAACAATCTTTTATGTATAATCAAATATACATAAAAAAAAAAAAAGAATCTTTCCCTTCTATCTTTCAAGCAATTTAAAGACAAGATTAAAATATTAAGAAGGTATAACACATGTATGTATCTTTGCATAGAATTTGAAGAAAATGAGCACACATTTTTTTATTCAATTGCCAAAACATTTAAATAATGTAATCATTAACGTGCATTCCTTTTCTTATGGTTTAGAATTCTAAGTTTATATCGTCTAAGCTCTCTATATTCCCATGTGTTCTGGTTCATTTACCTCTTTTCTCAAACACCACTATTTAATAAATCATAATCCTAATATCTCATCTTTTTCGTAGTTCAATTCTAGAGTTTCTCTTTCTATCCTCTGACTCTATTTCTAGAGGATTGGGTAATCTAATTTCTAAGAGTTTCACTAAGTTTTATCAACCAACTTTCATAAAATATATCATTAATGCATCTATATTTGCATGATTGTAATTTAAACAATTATAAATTGATTGATATTGTGACTCTAACTCTTCTATTAGAATATTTCATAAATATAAATCTAGATCATTCTTAATCTCTTAAATTCTTTCAACAAAACATACTAGATTTGAGCCTACCACAAGAAGCACGATCCATGGCTATTACGATCCTTGATAGCTTCAAGTTGTCTACAATACGTCCAGATTCCAATGGTTTCCTTCTCGACACTCTTCTATCTCATGAGCTCTCTATTCCTAATCCATATCCTTTCTATATTCTGGGAATTCCTCTGATAATAATAAAGTAATTAACACTCATTCACGAGTGTAACCTCTAAATTTGACATTATACTGGAGATGATCATCATTGATCTTTTATGACTCGGTCGTAAACACATCCAAATATCCATTATTCTATTCTCTCAAATCTCTTTGTCACTGTTCTTCATTCTTGCTCTCCTCTATCTTGCTTCCCACTAACTTCCTATCTTCTTCTATATTCCATTCTCCAATCCTTTCCTAATCTTTTCTCTCTATTCTTTCTAAAATTTTCTTTTCATTCTTCCTCCCCCCCTCTTTCCTTGAGCTTTCACTATTATTTATACTGTCCTCATTCTAAATTTGTTGCTATAATCTTGGCCATAAAAATGACACCACTGTCAATCATTAAAGTTCTCTTTTAGTTCTAATTGATTTAGAACTCTAATGGTTACATATATGTCAACAAACTTGCATCTATGGCTCTAAACATCTGATAGATCTACTCGCCTCCTTTCCACATCTACC
>NW_026730574.1:0-9971 GCF_030272615.1 Cryptomeria japonica
TTCACATGACTCCAGGCATCACTTTTTCTATTTTAAAGCTCCAATTGACATACTTCCATATGTTTAGGAGGGACAACATCAAATGTGGGCACATTAAACTAGATTGGGTAATGGAAGGTACTTGTTGTTGCAAGGATGAAATGGTTTGGGATAAGTTGTTGATGTTTGATTCACTGCATGGATTGAAATTGGACATATTGGATTGGGATGGAAGAGTAACATTTTTTTATGTAGGTTGAGGTTGAGAGTAAGGATGTGGAACACTATAATATGTAGGTATGAGAGATGATTGGGTCACAAATGGAAGACTCATGGAAGGAGGTACATGAAATAATTTTGATTCACAAAGTTGCCTCCTTCAGTAAGATGTAACATGTGTAGGATTAATATTTTGTATGGAAGTAGCCATGATAGAAGATGTGAATATAGGCACTAGGCAAGGATGTAGACATATGAATAGAATGATTAACTTGGCTAGTGGCTTGAGTATAACCAAGGACATAAACACAAATTTTCATAGGCATGATATTAGTGTCAACAATATGAGCAAGGACACACAACAAATCAACACCAAGTTTATCACTTTGTACCATTCTTTTTAATCCTTCAATCAATGGGATTGCCTCACTTTCAGGGTATTGCTGACTTATCCATTGTTCAAATTCATTGTCAATCTTCTCCAATTCATCAATGAAAACCCTAGTTAGTGATTCATCCACATCATGAGAATTATAAATTGAATAAGGATAAATGACATCATTTGTTGGAATAGAAGAACCACCAACGTTCTCATGAAATAAGTTATCCAAATTAGGATCCATATCCTTAGTAATTAAACCTTGGGAAGCCTTAATTCTAAAACTTCTTCTCAAAGGAACATTGTAGGTAGGACTAATGGTAGTAAAAATCATGCACAAAGGAGGAAAATTTAAATTTAAATTTGAAATTTGTGATTAAACAATGCAAAATTTTATAAAAATAACTGATTAACCAATGAATTAAGTAATTTGATTTGTGATTTTGAAAGATAAATGCATATAGATCATAGCATAGCATATCAAAAAGATTAGATGTGAAAATTGATTTAAAAATTATTTAACCCACATGTAAGTTTAGAATTATAAATTAGGGATTTTGTAAATTCAACAACTAAATTTATGTGATTCACTTGAAAAATAAATCTATGAGTGTAAATTTTAATTTGAAATTGCATATAAGTAATCAGATCTTAAATAATAAATCCAAATTAGACAACCTACAAGCTCAATTTTAAAATTAAAAAATTAGGGTTTTGTGAATTTAACTTGTAAATTTGTATAACTCAATTGAAAATTAAACTTGCAAATGTAAAATTGAATTTTAAAATGCATAAACACTCAAATATAAGAAAATAAATCAGAAATTAAGAGTGTAAGATGTCAGGTTCACCAAAATGTGATGTGGTGAAAAATTAGGGTTTCACCAAATGATATAGTAAAAGCCTTCAATTTTACTTAGAAACCAATTACATTAAAGAGGGGTGACAACAATAGATCTAGCCTCAAATCAACAAGGATAGGGCTAAGAATTCCTATTGGATTCACTGGATTAGGATATTATATGCACTTTTAAGTTGACTTGGATCTGAGCTATATGAGGGTGTTTTCAAGATCTATTCCCAAAAGGTTATCTTGAAAAATCGGGACCAAAATGCCTGTTGCACTAGTCCTTCACACTTTTTGTTATCCAAAGGGGAACCTGTTTGTCTTCATGAATAAAGTGAATCCTAAGAATTACAACTTTGTACCTATTCTTGCACATAGTACAAAAGGGAAATTGGTTTGGAATAGGGGTTTACCTAAGGTCAAACCCTTGTTTTGGAATTAACCATGAAATAAAAATGAAATTTAATGTAATTATTGTAGTGGAAATGATTTCCTTTTGAGATAAATGTTGAATAATGTTTGAAACACTTATGTTATACCTTTTTATGGAGTTTTGTTTGTCTCCACAAGGAATTAGAGTTTCATGTAGTCTTCATAAACATAGAACATGAATGTCAACTCCAATGCTTTAATCTTGACCGCACTTCTACTCCAATGCTTGAAAGGACGTTGATTACTTGCTCACTTAAATTTGAATGATTTTTTGATTGCTTGAATTTTTCAATTGATCGAATGCATATCAAAATGAGTGGTAAACCTCCTCTTATTCATGCTTGTCGAAAACAACTTGATTTTTTGACATGAGTTGACATGGGATGTAGGCTCTCGCTATAATCATATTACTGTTGAGAAGACCCAAAATGGACCCTAATTGGGAGGACTGGAGCGATAGTGCCCTGGTCCTAACCAACCAGGGACATAGGAAGTTGGGGAAGAAAGTGCGCATGATGAAAATTTTGAGCTTAGTGCATGGTGTGAGCAGAATCAAGGCTCTTGACTCAATTTTTCCTTAAGCTGTTCATTAGAGTTAGAGTTGTAGGATTTCGTCTACTTGGGTACTTGTTTCCTATGATCCTAATCCAACATGTTTAAAAGTTTTCAAATCATATTTCAAAATTATAAACATCCCTTCACCTCATTCATTCTTTTTAAGGAATCATTATTTAATCAAAAGGGCATAAATTTGAGGATATTCAAAGATATTTCTACCTCATATTGAATTTAATATCATAGTTAAGGTTTTTAATCTTGATGATTTTCAATTCATCTCTTAGCAGAATATTTGTAACAAACTTTGTAGCTCAACCATACCATATTGCTCCAAATTCAAAGGAATCATTAATGTAAAAGAAATTTATATGTTTGAATGATTTTCCTCATTCATTCCTATTATATTTTTACTCACTTCATATAGTTATCATGTCATTTTAAAATTAATCATAATACAACAAAGATTGTGAGTTGGCGATGATGGGTTTTCTCATATCATCTAGGTTTTTATCATTCTTATCCTATTATCTACAAGTTGTATATCAAAATGATAGTTATACATATACTAATTTTAATTTTCATGTAATGGTTAGTCATCAAGCCAATATATGGGTCTACTAATCTATAAATTAATTATATTGCATTAATAGATGTGCATTTGAGCTATAAATGAATTAAATATATTATATTAATAGTGTAGAAATTTTTTTAATTATATATCTTAAATAACAAATATTTCCACAACAATTTTTAATGACTTAGGGGAATGTAAAGTCACAACTATATATATCCTCTCACCAGATTAAATGGTGCGACCATAATAGAAGTTTGATATATGTATGAAAACATGTAAAAATTAGAAATACTTGGTAACATGGTTAGGTTTTATTGCAAAGGGTCATTGTTGTTGTGAAATATATCATTAAGTATGCACATTATATTTTATATAGTATGTGATTTCACTAAAATAAAAATATGGTTTTATTGACAATGTATTGAATATTTTCTTTCTTAATTTCTTATTCATGGTTTAATTGCCCAATGGAGTAAGCATTGATCCATATTGGTTCAAGGTCAAACACTTTTATTTAAATAGTATCACTTTTCTAGTATGTTGTTGGAGTAGATTAGTGTTAGTTTAAGTTATGTATGTTTTTAATGATTTAATATTGTTAACTAGGGAATTATTTTAAGCTATCCTAAATGCCAAATATTCAAAAAAATATGTTTATTATATCTAAAACTTGCCACAATGTATGAAAAATTGAAAGATTATTATAAGAGGTTATAATGTTTCTTGAACCCATAGATGCATATGCAATGGTGCATTATTAGCTATATAGAACTCTAACTTAGCTAGTTGATCTTAACCTAGTGACAAATATTTGAGGATATAGCAACTAATTGTTGTTTTATTGTTATATTTTAATAGATGTAAAACCTTGTTTAGGACACCTCTAGGAATATTGCATTACACTTAAGTTAACCTTAAAATGTATAAATATTAACCACTAAAAACAGGTCTTCAACCATCCAAAAAATATTAATTAGTGACAAAGATGGCAAAATATAGACACCTATTTTTGTACATAACTTATTATCTTTCCCTATCGGTATTGGCATGGTGTGATGGTGAAGTTATGGTGTTGTTATTCTTACCATAAAGATTCATAGTTTTGGGTCAAAAGCATTTACCTTTTTTTCTTCGAAACAAACCATCATATATCTTATTAATTATTTATTAGTTATATATCCCTATCTGTATTGGCATGGTGTGATGGCGAAGTTATGGTGTTGTTATTCTTACCATAAAGATTCATAGTTTTGGGTCAAAAGCATTTACCTTTTTTTTTCAAAACAAACCATCATATATCCTATTAATTATTTATTAGTTATGATTTATTTGATTATTTACATACCATTAATTAAATACATATTTATTTTTAGTGGATAGAATATTTTGAACAACTCAGATTGTCATCACTCCATTCATCCCATTAATTATTATTTATTTGATTATTTTCCATATCTTTAATTAAATAAATATTTAATATTAGTCAATAGACTTCCCCTATGAGAAAGCCTCACCATGATAAACATATTGAAAAACTTAGATTATCATCACTCCATTCATTAAATACATATTTAATTATTACATTGGGTAGTCGCTAAGACCTCACTCGCTAAGACCTCACTCAGGCATGATTGGTTGGCTTTTAAAGTTCAAGGATTTTAATTGGTTTTGTTTTTTTCATGGTATTCTCTTTCTATTATTTATATTTCACATAAGTTAATTTACTTGACATGAACCATGTAAACTTTGTTCATGGTAAGGTTTCTTTATATATTGGTTAAAAAATGACCAAAAAATTGTGAGAAAATAGTTTATATTCATTTTTAATTGGTTGTTAAATAATTTATTATAAATTCAATGAATGAAATAGTATCATAAATTAATCTATTTGACATGAATCATGTAAGCTTTTTTCATGGTAATCTTTTTTTTTTTTAAATTGACTAAAACATGACAAAAAAATTGTGAGAAAATAGTTTATATTCATTTCTAATTTGTTGTTAAAAATTTATTGGCAATTCTTTAGAAATTCAACGAATAAAATTGTATTGCTAGTTACAAGTATGTCAAAACATATGTAGATTTTTATTACTATATAATAGTTACACAATGTTAAAATGCTTGTTAAGTTTTTAGTTTAATCCTTGAACTTTGTATAGGTACAAGTGCTAGATTGTTTAATTAATTTTACGATTCACCTCTAAAATTTTTTATCATTGCCCTTAATTTATTCACATGGATCATAATATATAATTGGATCATCATGTGACAAGCGCCTCTTTCACATTTTTTACTAAGATTTTGTCTAAATTCATTATATTGAGACACTTCCATAAAGTCAAACAAACTTTTCATCTAATCCATTCATTCCAAACAAAACCTCTTAATCGTAGCCATCCACATAAGGGTGTTGTCATAATGCAACTCCTAACCCTAAATAAAATCCATCATGTGACACTTGTCTCATGTCTCCAACTTTGATCTTAACCCTAATCTTCATTCAATCTTAGCCATCCATCATCAATATAGCCTAGGGTTTGATTTTGCATCTTGAGAACTCTATAAAGCCGAGGTCTCATACCTCATTTGCATATCTTCTTTTATTATGATGTTATGCTGTCCAATTTTCTATCTAAATCTTCTTCCATAGATTTATGCTAAAGATATTTGTATCTTCCATTATCTTATTGGGCTCAATCCGCAGAGAAATAAAGATTTTAGGTGAAGGTATTGTGTCTTTATTATTGATTTTACCTTAATGTTATTAAGTGTGGCAAAGAAAATATGTACTCTGTAGTCCATGAGAAGAAATTATTGACCATAATATTTATTGTAGTTTACTATCTTACAAGTACCGAAGGTATCTATGAGGTGTATTATTGCTTGTGTTGTTTCAGTGATTCAAAAGAAAAAAAATTATTGATTTTCTCTAAAAGACCATGCAAAGAAATTATTCTCTAGCTTATTTATTGTAATTTACCATTACAAGCTTTATATGTTAACCATCTTACAAGTGGCAAGATGCACTATGTCGGAAGTTATCTATTAACTCTATTAGTGTTTGTCCTATTGCAGTGATTCCAAACACAAACATCCAATCAGGCATGGCTTCAAAATCTAATGAACAAATTGTAGATCAAGAACTCAATCTAAAAAGAAAAAAGGTTTTAGATGAAGGTATCATCTATTGCAATTATCTTCCATTTTATTCACCTTCAATTTTTTTATTATATTTCATCAATCTTTTATTACCATTACAAATTTTATATGTTAATCATCTTATAAGTGGCAAAGTCATCTATGAATTGTATTATTGTTGTGTTGTTGCAGTGATTCCAAACAGAAAAATCAAATTAGGCATGGATTCAACAGGTACGGAGCAAATTGACCGGCGGCCTCAATTTGCGGCCACAAACTCTGCTGATGTAAGATTACAAATATTTGGTCCAAATAGGGAAATCCTCTTCGCCTTCATTCTCAAACTCTTCAAGCTTCGGACTTTTTTTAGGACTTTGTTATCAGAGCGCTGGTCTTGAGGTAAGCACTAGTCAATCCTTTGAAAACTATTTAAAATGTATTGAGATGATGTATTCTTCTACTTCATCTCATCGTTTCTTCGATGTGGATGAATGCCTGGCAATTCTATCTGTTGCTTCGGAATTGTTAGTGGATAAACTTATGCAACAATGAATGAGATATCTGGAAGCTGTTTGTCGGAACTCTGAGCAAGAGTTCAAAATTAGAAATCTATTGTCCTCTCTGAATTTGAGTGTCTTGCCCGATTTGAATGCATGGCTTGATAAACAGAACAATAACTATTTAGACTTTGTGAGAGAGAATATCAAAGCAATGCTATGTTTTCTTTCCATTTGTAACTGCCGAAAAGAAACAACCAATTATTCGAGAAGCGGTGGGCAGATTTATAGCAGAAAATTTGCAGGAAGATGAATCTTCAGGGATCGCAGAAATGTGCAGGCATATCATTTTAAACATTTTAGAGGAATTTAAAGCTAACATTGCAATTGCTGTGACATCAAATACTAAAAAATGTCCGGCAGATTAGGAGCATTCTTATTTTGCCCTGTGACGGGACGACAATTATTTTCCCATTTCCTCACAGAATAATATCCTCGCTGCGGCTTCCATGGTCGTCCTATCACACTGAACAATTACATTAAAGGGCCACAGCAGGGAAGGATCACTTCCATAGAGAGGCAGCACAACGCTTTTAATGTTAGCTTTAGATAAAAATTGAAAACGGTAGGTTCGCACATATTAGCAATTTTAGCTTCGAAAGCCTCTAATATGATTTGCCTGCACACATCTGCAATGCCTGAAGATGCAAATTCTCTACAATAAATTGCCTGAAGATGCTTCTCCCTGCAAATGCCTGAAGATGCAAATTCTCTACAATAAATTGCCTGCACGTATCTGCAATGTCTGAAGATGCATCTCCCTGCAAATTGGCTCACTGCTTCTCGAATATTTGGTTGCCTCTCATCGACACAGTCTTCAATGGAAAGAAAAGAGATCATTGTTTTGGTATTCTCTATGACAAAATCTAAAATGTCATTCTTCTGTTAATTAAGCCTTGCATTCAAATCGGGCGATACGCCTTGCATTCAAGAGGACAATAGATCTCTGATATTAGACTCTTGCTCTGAATTCCATTTGATTTGTTTATGCCATGCATAGTTGCATAAGTTTATGCCATGCATAGATCACTGATATTAGACTCTTGCTTTGAATTCCGAAGCAACATTCATCCACATTGCAGAAATGAAAAGAAGAAGAATACATCATCTCAATGCATTTTAGTTTTCAAAGGATTGAAAAGTGGTTACCTCAATTTCAAAAGGTCGGATATCCGAAGACCAGCGCTCTGATATTAATTTTCATAGATTGTGGCAAGGTCTAAACATAATTATTTGAGTATTTAGCATTCAGGATAACCAAAAAAATTTCTTGATGAACAATGCTAAATAATAAAGAACATACATAACTTTAAGTAGAACAAATCTACTCCTACAACTAGATATAAAAAATGATACTATTTAAATTAAATTATCCATTGAGTAATGAAATTATGAATACCAAGTTAAAATGGAATATATTCAATACAACATCAATAGAATCATATTTTTTATTTTAAGAAAATTAAAATTTATATAAAATATAACGTGCATATGCAGTAATCTATCTTAGAACTACAATGACTCTTGTCCAAGAAAATATGACCATTACAAAGTATTTGTAATGTTTAAGATTTTTTCATACATACATCAAACTTCTGCTATAGTTGGACACGTGAATGTGGTGAAAAGAAATATATAGTTGTGACCTTTGATTCCCTAGAATCTTTACAAAGTGTCATGGAGATATTCATTATGAAATATATACAATAAAAAAACTTTATACACTATTATATAATAAATTCAATTCATTTGTGTAATGTGGAAAAATTTAGGATTTCCACCCAAAAGAATGAAAATGACTAATTTTTCACTCAAGGGACATTACATTCAAAAGAGGACGAGGAATTCACTAGATCTAGTCATGAATCAGATCAAGAATAAACTGAAAAAACAATGAGCTACAGACGCAAGATTTTCACACGCACCTAGATCTAAGCAATACAAGCCAATATTCTCACACCAAAGGGGGATGATTCGTCTCTATGAAAAGAGCTTAATCTGAAGAGCGTAACTCCATAGTTGTTTCTTGCACACAAAAAGAAGAGAAAAGGGGTTGGGAATAGGGGTTTGCCTAAGTCAAACCCCAATTTGGAATCAACCCTGAATGAAATAATGCAAATGCTTGAAATAAATAATGGAAAGGTAATACCTCAGATCTCCAATGACTGATAATGATGCTTTACTTCTTGAATGTAATCACATATGTAGTATGAAATGGCATGCACATGGAAAAACCGTAATCACATGCACATGATTGCAAATGAGTGTTGTAAAGTTTCTCCACAATGGTTGAATGGAAATAGTTGATGTATACTTGATGAATTCTTGAGAAGACTTCATATAATTTGCACTTTCACTTCACAGGAGGATCCCTTCAATTTCTTGTGGATGGATCAGATCCCTTCAAATGAGGAAAGAAAAGACTATATATATGAAACCCTAACATTATTTTTTATCATAAGCCGACCTAGAAATGATATATTTTCACCCCAAGCCGGATTTGAACATTATAATACCACCAAATCATGATCCCAAAAATCGAGGAGAAAAAGTAGTGACTGGTGTGAATCACATCGGTCCGACCAACTTTTTTCCATTTTTTAGTGATGCAAGGTATTGTGATGATAAGGTGATCCCCAAGTGGGTGTGACAATTAAAGGTGTTTAGATATGTGAAATTGGGCCTTGAAGGTTGAAATATGACATAATTAGATCTTTGATGAATTAATTGATTGAAGGAATCAAAAGGGACACACTTAGGGTAAAGGGACCAATTTAATGATGTGTAGAATGATAAAATAAGACTTTAGATTTAATTTAATTGATTAATTAAATGCTAAAAGAGAATTTAAATCCACTTATGCCTCTTGTATCCAAATGAGAGGGGAAGACCTCATTACATACATTCCCATCGTCAACGTTAATTTTTCGACATAGGTCGACACAAGGAAAGGTTAGCTACTCAAATTTTGAATAGGGCAAAGGGTTCAAAATTGTCCCCAATTCTGGAGAACTACTATGTGGTGCCATGGTTCTAGTGGGGACCAAAGTGCCATGCCCTGGTCATACCTCATATTTGGGCCAAGGTTAAGGGTCCCGTAAGATAAAATCATATAATATGACCATTATTGCATGGTGGGGGAGCTAAATAGGTCTTGATCAAGCATGGAGATGTAGGTGCTAAGGTGAGAACCCTAAACATGGTCCAAATTATAAGGGAATACAATTTAGCATGCTACATTTAGCCCCCACTTTAGCGGGAGTATGAGATTACATAAATAATCACGGT
>NW_026730575.1:0-9965 GCF_030272615.1 Cryptomeria japonica
CTGCATTCATGATTAGGTCATGTGGTTGGTCCGACCTCACAAAATCACTAAGGAAGAAATCCATGTTGTAACCGGTTTTTGCTGAACCAGTGAAGTACCAAATTGCTTAGGTCTATACCTAAGAATGATGGTGAGAAGCTAACTGGATCTAGATGAGATAAAAGGGCCATGACCATGAACGATATTAATGATCCTGTTGTGAAATTTGCATCTATGGTGATTGGATATATAATTTTCTATTCAAGAAGAATCAATGGTATACCGACAGCGGCCATTCACACTACATACCAGATGATTAAAGAAAATGTGGACTATGAGTTGACTGAAGCTCTAAGGAGTCAATTAGTGGAAAATTTGGAAGCAGTCAAGAAGGACAAAAGGCTGAGATTTAATTTTGGATAGCTTATCATGGGCTTATTCTTGTATTTCTAAAACTTTTTCCCTAATATTAATGATCGGGACAACTGCCCTATCGCAGATGAAGAACAACATTAGGATGCTGAAAAAAAAGTTTGATGATATTTCATGGGAATATTTTAAGAAATTTCAGAAGGAAATGCATGCAAGGGAACACATACCGACAGAAGTAGTCAATCGGTATGAGGATTCTATCTGTTTTATGGTTGACACAGATACATGCTTGATGGAAGTTGTTATTCCTAGGACAACATGGGTAGCTCCCATGGGTTATGAAGTAGATAAAGACCTACTTGTTGCTTATATGTTGATAATTTGTTAGCTTAATTGATCAATACAACTGCTGAGAGGTTTGGAACCTACAAGAAGAAAAAATGAAAGTGCATTCTGAATTACAGAAACCTTTGATAGAAAAGAAAGGAAGAAAGGAGGTACATGCCTTCAATGAATATGTCGGATTCACTAAAGAATAGATAGTTTTAGCAAGAGCCAAATATGAGGCTTAACAAGGTGAAACTTCAAGTGTACCAATTGATACCCCCACCAATAAGACAAGAAAAGCCAAAACAGTTGAGAAGAAGAAAGAGGAAGAACCTAAGGTGAATCCTACTGAATCTAAAAGAGGGAAACCCTCTAAAATACATTTCTGAAGGAAAGGTAAAACTCTTGAACCTCATGTTGTTCTTGCCCAAACCAGAAAAAGAAAGAAGGAGAAAGCTCACAAACTAGTGACTGATATTGAGGAAACAAAATTGGAAGAAGATAAGAGATCACTAAGGGAAAGTGATAGGAAGAAGAAGACTACTCGAAAAGGTAAAGAAATTACAAAAATATTGACACTTGAAGATTCTTTCATTAGAATGATTAGAATTATTAAGGAGTATGGTATTTACAAAGGTTTAAACATACTGTTTACTTATTTATCAGAAAGTCAACGAAGGGAGATTGAAGATGCAGTCATCTTTAGTATGAATAAGTTTATTTTATCCCTCATTGAATTACAAGGGAAAATTCCAAATTCTCTATACAATTTGATTAATGATAGGTGGCAAGGGGCAATTAGTCTTGATAAATAATTTATTGATTCTACACTTAAGCACTAGCAACTAGAAGAAAGTGAAGAGGAAAATGAACAAATAAAGATGAATATAAAAAAATATTGTTCAAATCTAAGAAGAGATTAACAAGAATCCTTGTTGGTGAAACCGAGTCAATTCAAAAAGAAACTAAGATTCTGGTCAAAAAGGCTTTAGGTATCATTCCCAATGAAGAAGAGGAGAAAGATGAAGTAATTGAGGATATTACTCCTGATATGCTAAAGTTAGAAGAACTTCCTGAAGGTGTAAAGATCATAGACTTAGAACTAGACAACAAGTATCTACAATATGATCCTATTGATATTGAACCGGTAGATATAACAGATGACGATACCGATGATGCAGATTATTTTGCTAACACTAGTGATAATGTAGAATTTTTTGAAGTTAATGTACAGATGATGGATACTCAATAGGAACAAGTTGAGAAAAAAGAAGAGAAAGAAGCAAACATAAGTACAGCCAGTAACTGTAAATGCAGATGTAAATATTAGTGTTGCTAATAATGACAGTCAAAATGATAAGGGTGAAGAACATAAGGTAGACAAAATACTGATAAAGGAACAAGCTATTGAAAATCTGCAACCGATCAAAGACACCACTAAGGGTGAAGAGACATAAAAAGAAAAGGAGGAAGAGAAGAAAACAAAGGAAGAAAAGACAGAGAAAAAGGAGAAGATAGATAATAAGGATCAAGAGAAGAAGAAGAAAGAAATGGTTGATGATGATGATGATGATGATGATGATCAACAAAAAACGTCCAATAGACATGGATAATTTGAGTGCGTCTGAGTTAATGGAGATTGCAACTACAATGCAATCCTAGGCACAAAATAAAAGATTAAGAGAATAACATAGAACATTTGGCTACCCCTATTGCCAAACTTGGATGGTTAGTTGTTAGTGTTAGTGATCAACTTAAATCCCTTGAAGAAGTTGAATAGAATTTTGTTGAAAAGGGTTACAAGAAGAAAAGGGGAGAACAATTAATGGCTGAGATAAATAAAGGCAAAGTATCCCTAATGGTGAATAAAGACTTGTTGAAGAATGGACTGGAAACTGACTGAAATATTTTGGTGAATATTTTCCAATTTTCACTATTTTGTGCAGACTTGAGAAAGAAGAGAGCTGATACTAAGAAGGAAATACAAAAGTTAAGAGAAACTTTCATACCAGTACAGGACTCAGTGATTACTTTTGGTGAAAAGGTTGTTGATCTGCAACACTAGTTAGAACTTTGTGAACATGATCAGGTGAAGCAGACCAAATCAGTGAAAGAACTCCAGATTCAACTACTTCCAAAAGTAGACATTCTTCAGAGAGAATTCAAGGAGTCAAAGGCAATTTTGGCTACTCCTGAGATGAGTACAGTTGATGCTATGGAGGAGTTTGCATCACAAATCTTGACACATGTTGAGATTATCAAGAGACTATTGGAAACTTGGGACACTGATCTGAAGTAGTTGAAGCTTCATTACAATGATTTTTTCTTGAGAATTACATTGTAAAGACTTTAACACTTTTATTTCTATATATACATACAGTTTTTGATGAATTTTTTTTATATAATGTATGTATTTTACTTCTTTATTTGGCATTGTTTTCAAAGGGGGAGTAGAAATAGTTAAGAGTCAAAATTTTATATGTACCGTTAAGGGGGAGTAATGATTTCATTTTTTTAATGGCATGTAATTGCAAAGGGGAAGTGTATGTCATGAAGTCAATTTTTGTTACACACTTGGCTGGCAAAATTTTCCCAAGTGTTGCCATTAATGCCAAAGGGGTAGATTGTTGGCATTTGATCATTTGTATTATACCAGTAATGTGTATTTGCTTGATGCAACCGGTATATGTTTTTCATAGAGATTAGTTTTCTGTATGATGACTATTTTGTATGTTGTCATTGATGGTAAATATGTTTCTTTAAGTCATCTATGTCCTACAGTTCAATCGGCTAGACTTAACCAGTAAAGAAGAAACAGTTTTATCAGAACCGATAATTAGGACTTCAACCAATAAATGATAGACAATGTTACAATCCAACAACTGGTACATGAAAATCATGAAGATTGAGATAATGTGGTTTTGCAGTAGCATTGAAGACTATCAGATGAAGATATGTTTATGACAGTGCATGCTAAACCAATTAGATGAATGAGATTTGTTTGACAGAAAAGATTAGTGGATGGCAACTTAACCGGTATTGATGAAAATCACTCAGATCGGTAAAATGACACATAACTGGATTTGTTATGTCGGAGGCTGACATAACTAAATTATACAATGCAAGATTGTCTAGATGCATTGAACCTAGGAAATTGTAATAAGGTTCTAAGTTGACCTTATGAGAATTTTAATAGTGTGGTGAGGTATGAAAAGATATTTATACATGAGCTTGATAGTGCGATATGTGATGAGTGAATTAAGTAATTCTGATAGTGTGAAGGTTAGAAAACTTGACAGATGAAGTCTTTGTAATGTTGTAATGTTGTGAAGTGGATCTAATTAGACACAAAAGGTGTTATACTGAGATCATTTGTACTTGTTGACATCCTAACAGTTGCAGCAAGAAAATCCTCTTACAAGGTCACTCCTAATAGGGTGCAGTCAGATCCTACAATTCTGACCATTAAATCCTCTTACCAAGTGACACATTAACTTGTGTTTGCAAATCACAAAAACTTGGGTATCTCCTAACAGGGGTGGTTCTCACAGGCCTTTTTGTATAGCTCTTAACTGGGTAAGTGCACAAAGTTGGTGGTCAAAAAGGGGGTATAAGTGGAAACATTTTTTTTCTTCTGAAATCAGGTGAACCTGAACTTGGAGGCAAACTTTGAAAGTCATCCACTCAAGATAGGAAGATAATCAAACAACAAATATTGTAGTAATCTGAATCTAGTTTCCAAACTACTAAACATTTTCAAAATTGGATAATATTAAGGGGTTCAAATCCTTCGTGCACAAAAAACTGACCCTGATTTTTTCTGAAAAACATAACATAGTGTCTGACGTGCACATCCAAAAAGTCATAGTTAGATTTAGTATTTTGACAAATCCTTTGGCAGAAAGATAGTTAAGAGTGAGCACTATAAGATGTGTATTTTGTTGTAATTTTTTGTTTTGTAATTTTTTTTTATGATTTTTCCAATCGAGCACATCCTGAAAATTAGGTCCCTGTTTGTGCACCAAGCATAAGTTGCACTAAACAAATCAAAAATAATTTTTTTTTTTAAATTGTAAAGAATCAAGTGCACTACAATAATATATAATTTTTTTAAAATTTGGATAAGTATATCAAAATTTATTCAAAAAATGGTGCACCTATGTCTGTGAGAACTATGGAGACACTGGTAAAACAAATTCAATAATAATATGTTATTGTTGTTCAAATTGGTAAAAAATTCTATGGTTAGAAAGCTCAGAAGATGGGTGAAAATATGGAGGCAATTTTAGAAATAGCCACTTGATGAAGTATAAACATGATGATGAAAAAGTCGATAAACCAAGTTGATAAAATAAAACACGTCAAAATGAGAGAAATGGAGGGAAATCAAACTTCCATATTGTAGCTTTGTCATCCAGGCCTATTTCCAAGCCTAAACAATCAAAAGTGCGTATGGGGTACTTATGGTGTAGGCAGCACGTACGCGCTTGTTTTCCTATTGTAGACGTATAAAAATGACCACATTCCTAAATGAATATTTTATGTTCATTTCTCTATTTAATTAAATCCAATTTAATTAAACTATCCACATTCCTCTATTTAATTAAATAAATTATTCAATTTATTTAAATTAAATTCACTATACCCATTTAATGAATAAATCATTTTATTCAATTAAATCCCCCTATCCACTTCTAATTAAATTCAAATTTAATTAAATAGTTATCCTAAAATTGAATAAATCTAATTTATTTAATTTCTCCAAATTGCAACCAAATTGAATTAAATTAATTCAATTAAATCCTATTATCCCTCTATCCACTTGTAAAATCTCAAACCCCTTTCTAATCCCTTCTAGAATCTTATAAACACTTCTAATTAACCTAACCCTCCTCTAAATTTTGTCACATCCCTAAGCAAAGGGAAGTCACTTCTCAAAAACCTTAAAGTCTTTGATAACCATTAAAGGTTTTCAACCTTCAACCACCAAAACCCTCAAAGTCTTTGAAAACCATTGAAGGCTTCCAACCTTCAACCACTTAATCCCCAAAGTCCCCAATAACCATTAATGGTTAATTCAAACCCTCCCACATGGTTAAAACATTTGTTTTGACTCAACCTCTATCCAACCCAAGGGTCTCATCAGGCCATTAATGCTTTGACCATGATTATCTCTTAATCATTTGCACAAAGGTTTATCCTTGGATTAACTCTTAATCCAGTGGGTAATCTTAATTTAGACTTGACCCTTAGGCTTTTAATGCCTCCAACCTCTTCTCTCAACCCAACCCTATGTTGACACTTGTCACCATTTCATTGGTGCCAATTGTGCACATGGATCCCCAACTTTCAAACCTGGCCCTTGATTAAACCTTTCAATCTTGACCATCCATTGCCCTATTTTTGCTATAAATAGAGCTCTCATTCCTCCATTCTTAACAATCATCTTTCAAATTTGAAGCATTACACTTATGCTCAAATACTTTCAAGCTTTCATATCATCTTTATGCTCATCATTTAGCCTCTTTTAGATCAGGAATTAGACTAATATGCATGTTTAGAATAATTTCTTTATCATTTTAGCTCAATCATAGAGTAAATATAGTATGCTAGGATAGTATTCATACTAACCTCATCATCTTATCATCTAGTGTATTGCATTTTAGAATCATACATAGCTTAATCTCCATTTCATGTTAAAATCTATCAAAGCATCTCTCGTTCTTATATTTGCCAACCCTAAACCATTTTGCTCAGTGATCTGAGAGCAAAAACATTGGTTTGAGGGACATTGTGAGATAGAGAACCATGGGACCCTCCTTGGGAAGCTGAGTAACACTACGTTACTCCATAGCTTGCATCAAGAAGTCCTGTGTGTGTGTGTGGACTAGTATTAGTAATATTTTCACATATTGAGTTTTATCAGCCCACTTTTCCCGCATACATTTCTGGCGCCCATCGTGGGGCTAGACCCCATATATCAAATCGGTTTTTGAATTTAACCACTTTTGCAGGTCCGCGGGAAAAATGAATTAGCGCGTTAAGTTGACTGTTTAGCGCATCCAGTAAACAGAGTAGCACATCCAATCCACTGTTGAGCGCGTGGAGACCATCATCTAGCACGTGCAGTTCAAACATTAGCGCGTGACCTCCGTTAAGTTTTTCTTGTAGGCCTCAACGCGGAAACAAAATAGAGTAGCGCATCTAGTTAACAGCCTAGCGCATCTAGTCCACTGTTTAGTGCATGGAGTCTATCATCCAGCGCGTGAAGTCAATCTTTTAGCGCATCAAAACACTAATATTTTCTTGTAGGTATCAACGCGGGAGAAACACAGAATAGCGCATCGAGAGAATAGCTTAGCGCATTGGGGGCACATAATAGCGCGTAGGGGCTTTTTCTTAGCGCATAGGCATCATTTCTTAGCGCATAGAGTTGGCAGAGCCAAAAATTTATAACAGAGTCAAAATTAGGCTTGTGGGAGACATAATATATATGGAATATAACATTTAAGTATACACTTATACTTTAAGTTATATTCCATATATACTTTCAGGATGTTTGAGAGGGGTTTCAGACCTCTAGGAGTTATAATGCAAAATCTAGTTTTTGGAAGATCTTCCAAATTTCAAACTTAGTCAAATTTCAGGGCATTTCAGGATCAGGATTGTAAAATTTGTAACCAAGATCAGAATTTAGGCTTGTGTAAGCCCACACAAACACTTGATCACTGACTGTGTGCAGGTTCTAATATTTTTTTGTGCAAGGGAAGGAGTTAGTTTAGAGGGTTTACGTCTCTTTTTTTTACTTTCTTTCAACAAAAGTTGGTTAAAAAGAACTCACTCTCCTTTTTTGCACAAATTAAAATAAACCTCATCATTTCATTTGGATGCATAAAATGAACTTCATGCCTTCCTTTTTGGTGTTTTAAAATAAAACTTCATCTTTTCTTTATTGCAAGGTAAAAAGAACAACAAACTTCATATTTGCTTTCTTGCAAGATTAGAGGAAAAACACTTCATTTTGGAAGCTGTAAAAAGAACCAACAATCTTTACTTGGGCAAAAGTTTTAAAAAGAACCTCACCATCCTTTGGTGTTTAAAAGGATTCACTTCATTTTGCAAAGTAAAAGAACTTCATCTTCATTTTGTGCAAAGAAAAGACGGAAAACTTTCCCCTATCGATTTTAATTTTGTTGACCAAAAATCACGATTTACTTTGTTGACCAGGCTTATTTTTCAAAAGTTTTTGGAAATACACACTTTGCTATGATAGGTTAAAAAGAACATCATGCTTGTTCGAGCAACATCTCCAAATAGAAGTTAGCAAATCATTGTCTTGAAGGTTAAAAAGAACAACTTGATTGCCTTGTCTCGAAAGTGGAAGGTATATGCTCTCCCCATAACTGGGTGACCAAAAAGCCAAACCACTCTTAAGCTTTCTATACTTCAAGCATTTACATCCTTTAGCAGGCCTGCCTTCCCGAGGGGTTGAAAAACTCTTAAAGCCATTCTTTGGCCAGTGTGAAGGGAACGACCTAAGTGGGGAACGACTTTGACGCCAAGAATTCCAACCCACTATAATCAAATGTGGAGAGTGACGAAAGTCCTTTTCAACGGTTGCGCGCAGCGATTAGCCTTCCCCCAGTATCCTTACAATACGTAAAGCCTTTGTTCTAAAGGTTGGGAAGCCTCCTGAGAGAGTTTATCACTAACGGCCGAACAGGAAGTCTGATTAAGAACCATAGAATTAAAAACTTTGAACCGAGTCAGTAACCAAACATTTGTAACATCATAGTGCAAGGGTGGGGAAGAATCCGTCCCCAAGATTACTCACCATATATCTCCCAAGATAACTACTCAACTGTGAAGCAATTCACTTTGGGTTAACTTCTGGCAAAAGGCAAAAAACCGGGTGCCCCTTAGGGGGTGACACGGCTGTTTGAGCTGACAGAGTATCGAGACTAGTGGGCTATAATGTTATTTATGACCCTTGAATAAAGAGTCTTTCTGAAGTGTATTACTTGTATCCAAACCTGTTAAAACATTGGGGATTTGAACACATCCTCGCAGAACATACACTTTTTGTTAGATTAGGCAAAATGGTTGTACTTTTTGTGCCGTGCTTGCATTTATTACTTTAGAAAATCATCCATCACACTTGAAAAATTCTCAACAAAAATAAAAAATCTCAAGAAAACACCCAAATAGAAAAATCAGGGCAGTCTAGTGCATAAGAACAACATCTTAGCGCATGGAAGACTTTTGCTAGCGCATCCAAACCTCAAATTAGCGCATGGAGTTAAAACAGTAGCGTTTTATCATTAGGCAAACCAGTATACAATCCTTTAGCGCATCCACAACACAGTCTAGCGCATTGCAGCAACCTCTTAGCGCGTGGGAACCAAGGATTAGTACATAAAACAAAACAGTTAGCGCTTCACAGGCCCAGTGTAGCACGTAACTTTTTCCAAAAAAAAATTCAATAACCATTTTCAACAGTCCTACTTTTAGCGCGTGGCAGCAACAACTTAGCGCGTGGCATACATACATTAGCGCATTCACTCAAACAGTTAGCGCGTATCAGGTCCAGTGTAGCGCGTAGCTTTTCCAAACAAAATCCACAACAAATTTCAACAGTCCTAACTTTAGCGCATGGAAGAAACAGCTTAGCACGTAGAAACCATATTTTAACGCATATACTCCAACAGTTAGCGCGTGTAAAGCCCAGTCTAGCGCGTAGATTTTTCACCCGTTAAACAAAATTTTTCCAAAATCCAAACTTTAGTGCATATCTAGGGGCAGATTAGCGTGTGTGCTCATTCCTTTAGTGCATCAGGTAAATCCAGTAGCGCATGTAAGCTCTGTTTTAGCGCGTGATCCAAGGCCGAAAAACAGAGAGTCCAAAACTGAAAAATTTTGAAAATTCCAAAAACATTTTAGAAGACTTTTTCATAAAAAATCATCTTTTATCAAACTAGAGTGACAAAAACAAACTATTAAAAACTTTTCTCAAGCTAAATTTGTGTTAAACAAAGTTGTCCGAATCCTAAACAAATCGGACAATAGAGGATGTCTCTATTATCATAATCCGGAAAATTTTCATCATCAGTGTCATCAAAATCCTTTACCATCTTACGGATTTCTATCTCAAAACACTTGTTTAAAATTTTCAAATCGTCAAATCCAGTTTCTAGATCGGGAAGCTTTTATCCATATCATTTGACACACTTTATCGTGAAAGGGACATCTAAACCTTCACTCTGATAAAGTAAGATTTGAAATTTCTA
>NW_026730576.1:0-9924 GCF_030272615.1 Cryptomeria japonica
GATATTTTTATGAGTTGAAACAATGGAATCCAAAATTTGTCACCCCATCACAAAACCATTTTATTGCTTCGAAATCAGAAGAGGAAGAAACTTCTTTAGTCTAAGAACCAAAATTTTGGAGAAGATCTTATAGATAGAATTACATAGACTGATAGGCCTAAAATACTTAAAGTAATAAGCATCTGGTTTCTTAGGAATTAATGAAATGAAAGTAGCATTGAGCTCTTTAAAGAATTCCTGAGCAACACTCACAACATCCTCCCCCACAATAGTCCAAAAAAGATGGAAAAAGAACATAGGAAACCCATCTGGACCCAAAAGTTTATTCCCCTCAAAGGAAAAAACCGCTTTCCTAACCTCATCAATAGAGGGGATTCTAGATAGTTCAATCTTCATGTCTTGAGAGATAATAGCTTGGATTTCATTAAGGATCTCTTCCCAAGCTGCCAAGTTAAGAGGACCATCAACAAACAAAAGGTCAGAGAAGTATGGAATAGATTCAAAACACATCTCCTCCTACTTATCAACCTATTGATTATTGACGGAGATCCTCTTTATTTTATTCAAAGCTCTATGCTTGAGAGTAGTCATATAGAAAAAATTAGTATTTCTATCACCATTCTTAAGCCAAATGGCTATGGATCTTTGTTTCCAATACTCCTCTTTAGAGATAATATCATGCGATTTGGAAAGGAGTTTCACTTCTTTGCCCTTAATATTAGGGCAATACCCTTGGATTTGAATTTTTATTTTGAATATCATCAATCTCCCTTTTCAAAGAATCTTTCAACTAGAAGATATTGCCAAATGAGGACTTATTCCATTTCTGGACATTAGCTTTTACATTAGCCAATATCTTAGCAACTTTATACATAGCAGTTTCGTGGACATTAATATCCTACCATTCAGCAATCTTATCATAAAAATCAAGATTATAGGTCCACATTTTTTCAAATCTTAAAGGAAAAATGTTTGTCCTACTAAGGGAAGAAATACTCATCACAATTAAGAAATGATCAGAACCAATCCTAGACATAGAAGATAAATTATAGGAAAACTCCATCAACCAATTAGGGGAAATTAGATCCATGTCAAGTATAACTTGGATAAGATCCAAACCATGCCACCTGTTGGACCACGTGAACTTGGAACCAAGCTCCAAATCCAGCAACCTCATAGCATTAATGAGATCTAAAATATCTTGCTTACTTTCTTCAAAAATCAGGGTCCCACCTTTCTTTTCAAGATTTGAGATGGGGTCATTAAAATCATCCATCAAGATCCATTTCTCAATATAGAAAAGTTATCTAGAGTTAATCAAAGAATTCCAAAGAATCTTCCTGGAATTCCTACTATTAGGAGCATAAATATTGGAGATAATATAAGAAGACCCATCCAAAATATTGGTGATTCTAGTAGCAATATGATTCGGACTGGAAACAACAGCGAACCTTTCAATTACCCTTGGATTCCAAAAAGTAGTGAATCCTCCAGACAGTCCATCCGCATCAAAACATTGAACACCACAATCCTTGAAGACAACCATCTTCATTTTTAAAAGTTTTTCAAATAGCATTTTTGTTTCCTACATAAGGAAAACTTATGGTCTATGATCTTGAATCAAATTTGATAGATGATCATGCTTAGGGAGGTGATTCAGCCCCCTTTATATTCCATGAAGCAATCTTCATTTAGAGTAACTAGGGGAGCCAATCCCCATGTCTTGAAGAGTCCTCTGGGAGCCATCAACAATCTCTGCCTTACTTTTCTTATCTCTATAGAAGAGATTTGGGGGTCTTCCTACCCCTTTGGGTTCTGAGCCACAATATGCTCTATGTCTATTCCTGGTCTTAACACTAATAGACCTCGACACCGCCCCAGCAATTGAAGGAGAAGGAAAACTACAATGTTGACTCCTAGATTTGACTTGAATAAATGGATTAGGATCTTCAGCTAGTGGGTCAATATCCGAAGGGTAATTTGGGCATGAAGCTTTCAGCAGAGGAAGTTTCCAGCTAATCCATCTTTTCCAGAGACAAAACCATGTCCATAATTAGATTCATATTTTTCTCTCCAAAAATAAGGGGAGCAGAGGAACCCAAAATCATCAACTTCTCCTCAAAAGAGAAGGATTTAACAACCTCCTCCTGAACAGGAGATTCAGGGAGAGGACCCATAGATGAATCAAACTTCTGATAATTAACAATGATATCCCCTTGCAAATGCTTACAGTCCTGGCTTTGAATATAAGGAACTACAGACCCTTGAGGTTGAGAACTTTTCTGATCGGGCACAGGAGGATATTCCATAGGAGGAGCCGAATTAGAAGATTTTTTCCTCTAGACTTTTTTAGTCAATTGCTTAGCAAGGAAATCTCTAGCCCAATGTGCAACCTTCTTACAATGGAAGCAAGCAAAAGAAATATATTCATATTCCACTTTTTCAACCCATTTTTCAAGCTTCAAGTTGAAAGTGATTTCCTGGAGAAGGTCCACCAATTGTTTAATATTCACACAAATCCGAGCATAGACCAGTCTTCGTTTAGCCGCCATCGTGGGGTCCAAAGATAGAAACTCACTAAAACAAGAAGCCAAACCACAAAAGATTTCCCTGTCCCAGTACTCCAAGGGAAGATCCATCAAGTGGACCCAAATTGGGGCCTCATTGCATTCCCAATCCTTTGGGTTGAAACCAGGTTCCAACTTCTTCAAAACGAAAGAGGAATTACCCAACATCCATAGGCCTCTTGCTAAAAATGATTTTAAATCCTCATCACAATTAAAGGAGAATGAAAAAAAGCAAGTTTTCATCGCAATGACTTCAATTTGGCCCTTTCCTGTCCATTTTCAAGTAGCCCAACCTCGAACCATCTCAATATTTGGCCTTGGCCCCACAAATTTGCCCACCAAGACAGATGCCATATTGACCAAATTTTTATCCATAATGCAATCCAGAATAAAAATGAAGCACAAACTAGAAACAAGCTCTGCACTATGCGAGACAAGAGAAACCGACTTACCATTTGGGCATGTACCAAACAAAGCTGACCATTTATTATTGCAGTCAGGGGTCAAAGAAGAGTCCATACGATTGGTAGATTCATTGGGACCCTCAAAAACACACGAGCCACCGATAGTGGCGGACAAAGCATGATTGTGGCACATTCAAATGCATAGAGTACCGTCATCTCAGGCCTTGCTGCCACCTCCATCAGCTTTACCATTCACATCCTCTTCCCCCAAGACATTTCCCATGCTTCCTCTACAATTTTTGCCCTCACTGCACTTTCTCACCTGTTACACATTCAAAATTTATTCTGCCATTTCATTTTACCTTTTGAGTGTTGTTGCATAGGGTGTAATTTGTTGCACTACATTTTTGACAAGTTAAAATATAGTTGAAATTAATAATAGATTTATTTTTACTATGACAATAGCGTCTACTACTATAAGGAAAAATTAATATGTTAGCTCTCAAAATTCTAATGCTCACTTTTAGAACCATTACTCAAACTAAAATAAGGGTAATAATATGTCTCAACTAGAGGATAGGAAACACCAGCAAGAAGAAAAAAATCTTCAAAAAATCTAAAAGCTAGGAAAAGTCATTCTCCATTAGGCTATATAGAACATGGGAGAGTGATCCATAACATCTATTTAATATGGTCATAGTAAAATAAAGAAATAAGAACAAGGCCTAAGCTATCATATTTTGATGGAATCCATAAAAAAACCTATTATATCTCATTATAAGTTGATATTAACAAACATGTGTGTATATAACTACTACAAATATCCTAAATACATCTATCGAAAGAAATGTCGAGAGATATCAATTAGAACTATTATATTTATACAAAAATATTTAAATTATATTGTGTCTACAATATTTATTTATTGATTGATTGTATCTACAATTTTTTTATTCAATAATTGACATTTAATTTTTTATATTTAAATTTTAAACTTATTATTTTAAAAAAAAATTCATTAAAAATAAAAATTTATAGAATTTTTTTTAAAGAATATTGTAATCATGCAATGGCAGATTATTTTTAAATATCTTTATTTTTATTTTATACATATATATATATATATAGTCTTTATTTTAAGAATATTAAATGTTTCCTATTCTGAAGCTAGTTAGATCCTTTGACGTTTGGCCAGCTTCATGGTGGGCTTCTTATTGGCATTTCCTATCCTGAAAGTGGCCAGTTTCATTGTCATGTACTTATTGATGTTTGATATCGATGAGACAAGTCCAAAGCAGTGCCGTAAGAGAATTTTATAATGACAACTTTTGTGGTAAACCGATTAATGCTGACAGGAGCGATATACTACGCGCGCCATTAAAGACTAAGATTCTAAATAAAAATTGGAACAGAAAGTTTGAAAGTTCATTTAAAACTGAATTAAAAATTATATTCTGAGATTCTTTAGTGGTTGCTTGATGACGTTTACGAAACAAAAAATATTTGGAAAAACGGAATTTGATAATTTTGTGAGTATTATCTATTTTAAATGTAGATAATGGAAGGTAGCAAATTCGTTACCATGACGATTTTATATATTGTAATGAAAAAAACCATAAGATATGATGAAAAGAGAGAATAATTATAGGCTACTCAACCAAACAGATCACAACAGTTCTCGATTATCTTGCAGATTCAAGAGGCGATTAACATTTGAAACTTTTATGCAAAAAAGATGAAGAAACGATGTGTATCAGTACTACATTACCATCGTATTCAATATTCTGTTCACATTTTATGGTACGGCTAGTTTTAATTAAAAAATAATTGAAGTGAATTTTATGATATTTTCATCAATTAAATGAGGGACAAGTCCATTCTTATTATATTGAAATTAAAAAAAACTGTGCAAACTCTTGGTACTAGAAATCAAACATCGATATCTGTATGATCCAGTTAATAAATATTTATTCTTCATAACTAGAAAAGTCGGGTATTGTATATTGTATTAATGATTTTAATAGGCACGTTGACCACAATGTAATGGTTGTTTACAGCAAAGCGATTAGTTTTAAAAAATTGAAATTTAAAGATGTGCACACTCTTGGCATTTGAATTCAACCATTTAATGTCACTATTGTCAGAGGAACCATAATATTGATTGTACTCGCGGTTAAACTAATAAGCTGATAATATCATCAGCAACGTTCATGGCGTTGACACCAGTAATTCAAGAGTGGCAGGCTTGAACTTCTAATTTATTAAAACCCTATTTTCAACTCGACTGTTGAGAAAGAGAAACTTTTTCAGGAGCGACATTTCCAGCTATTCCAAAGGCTCGAAAAGTCAATCGTTCTTATCACATTATTAGTTAAAGAAATGAATAAATAAGGAGTTTACCGATTCTACTCTAATTGTAAAGTCAAGATCCACCGTGTTGCAAGCTTATCGATAGAATTTGATTTAGAATTAGTCACCCTTGTTAACGGACTGCTGTCTATAAATTGAGGAAGATTGAAGAGCATGAGCACAAATCATCTGTTATAGATAGCTAGTGTTAGAGATGGCCAAGTTTTGTGCGCTTTTGATTCTAATTATTGCAGTCTGCAGCACTTCAGCCACTGCAACATTACCCAAAAACGGAGATGGTGAAGGACTGCTGTCATGCTTGCATGCCAGCGGCCTAACCAACGTTACAACCATCTCCTCCTCTGCTTCTGAATTTTATTCTCTTCTGAATTTCTCCGCCCAAAATCTTCGATTCACTGAGCCTCAGACACCAAGGCCTTATGTTATCATTATTCCCCAAAGCCAAACCCAATTAGAAAAATCTATGGTGTGCAGCATACAACACGGGTGGGAGATTCGTGTGAGAAGCGGAGGTCACAGCTATGAGGGGCTCTCCTACACCTCGGATGTGCCATTCGTGCTCATCGATTTGCTGAAACTCAACAAGATCACAGTGGATGTAAAATCAAAGACGGCTTGGGTACAAGCGGGCGCTACCTTGGGTGAAGTCTATTCTGCCATTGCAAACAGCTCGCCTAACCTGGCGTTTCCTGCAGGAGTTTGCCACACGGTCGGATCTGGAGGTCATATTGCCGGCGGAGGGCTGAGCTTCCTGTCGAGAAAATACGGCCTTGCAGCTGATAACGTGTTGGATGCACTGCTGATAAATGCGTCAGGGAAGGTGATGGATAAGAACGCCATGGGGGAAGACGTATTTTGGGCTCTGAGAGGCGGCGGCGGTGGAAGCTGGGGAGTTGTATATGCCTGGAAACTCCAGCTGGTCAGCGTGCCCACCATTCTGACGGCTTTCACTGTGTTAAGAACCGGTACAGATAATGTCACGGAGGCTGTCCATAGATGGCAATACGTGGGTCCTCAAATGGAGGAAGATATCTTCATGCGAGTACAGTTCTTCGGCATAAAAGTGAACGACAGCACAACCATCAGAGCGTCGTTCCATGGAATATACCTCGGACGTCAGCCCGAGCTGCTGACTATAATGGGCAAGGTCTTCCCGGAGTTGGGAATGGTCGCTGCAGATTGTAAAGAAATGAAATGGGTAGAGACAATCGGCAACTTTGATAGCACCAACGTGAGCCAATTGACAAACCGGTATTATACAAACAAAGTTTTCTTCAAAATCAAATCAGACTTCGGGAAAACTCCACTGCCAAAACCTGCTCTGAGAGGATTGTGGTCGATAATGGAAGAGGAGGTGAGCGCATATGCCATTTTCTCTCCCCTAGGAGGAATTATGAATAGGATACCACTCACTGCATTGCCATTTCCTCAGCGGCAGGGGACATTGTTCGACATTCAGTATAAAGTGACTTGGACCAACAGAAGTGAGGATGATCACTACCTTGAATGGATGAGGAAGCTTTACAAATACATGGAGCCTTATGTGTCCCATTCCCCAAGGGCTGCGTATGTGAACTATCTCGACCTTGATCTGGGTAGTGCCTTTAACGGGAGTGCTACTGCTGAAGAGGCGAGAGCTTGGGGTGACAAGTATTTCCATCACAATTATGATAGGCTTGTCAAGGCAAAAACCCAGGTGGATCCCCAGAATTTCTTCAGAAACTCTCAGAGCATTCCTCCTCTAGCCAATTAGTGCTTATTCTATATTTGTATTGGCGTAATAAGACGCTCATTAAAGCTATGAAATTATGCATTAGCTTTATGTTTAGCACTGTGTAATGTACCAGCCAATATTATAAAGCTATTTAGCTTTTCAATCTCACAATAATACAATCAATTCTATTTGTCTTACCGCCCCTCTACATGTCAACTCTGAAACATCATTTTCAGTAGAATTACTTGTGAATTTTAATATCTTTTGACATTCCAATATATTGGTGAATTTTTTATCTTCTAAATATTATTTAAATGTAATAAATATTATGGGGATAAAATAAAATTTATTTTTCAAAGTTTGACAACTTCATTTTCTATATCATTATTTGTCGATTTTAATTTTTTTGACATTTTAAGAAATTGACAAATTCTTATCTTGTGAATGCTATTTAGATGTAAGAAATATTTTGTGGACAAAATAAAATTTATGTTAATAAGGGATGTGATCTTATGAATTACAATTAATGAAATATAAATTGATAAAGATCAACTAAAAAACTATTTTATTAATTTCTTTTTAAATATATTCTAACGTAGAAATTTTATCAAACATGTTTTATAAAATTTAATGCAAAATCACTAATATATTCCACATGCCAAGATGGGGCATGAGAGGACACATAAGATAATCCATAAGAGAAAAAGTATTTCTAGCATGCAATGCATAAGGAATATGTTTATTAGGAATTTAGGGGAAACACACATAAAAAGACTCATCATTAGAAGTTATCACATGGTCCATAGTATCTTCATGTGTACTAGGGCTTAAAAATGAGTGATACAAATGTTTTCTAAACACTCAGCTAAATGATAGAATTAAAAAGATGAATCAAACAATTATAACTTAATATTGTTCAAATGAAGCCTAAATTCACTAATCCATAAGGTATCACCATCTAAATGTATGAAATAGTAAAGAATCTACTATCTTATCTAAAGAAGGGTTTGTCTATCCCAACACAATCATTATGTACAAAATAGTAAAATACAAAATAATTGTAATAATATCAACATTCAAGGAAGAAGGATATATGTGAATTTAAAAAATGTCAACATGAAGAGTTAAAAAAGTATCACCAACATGAGTAGAAATACTAGCTAAAACAATGACATTATAACATAAATCATCATGTTTGGGAGGAGGTAAATTTATAGGTGTTCACATAGGATCATCACGACATTAAAAATTGTAATGCCTAACAATAACATGAAGGAAGAAAATAGGTGTCACATGATGAACATCCATCATACAAGATATTCACGAGGTATAATCTTTCTAGGTTCATGATGATCACTACTATGCAAGGAATGGGGTGATTATTATGATTGTGAAATTCATATTCATAAATTAAATCAATATTTGTAAGAGGAAAGGTTGAGTGGTAACCATGCATATAAAAGGGGATGCTTATTGGCAGTTGTTGTCATTCATGGAAACATACAACTTGTGTGCTATTATTGATGATATGTCTAGCAGGATGATTGTTAGAGTATAGGAGATTATTGTTAGGTGTTATTATTGACATTGAGTATAGCTGGATGATTGTTTTAGATGCTCTATGTTGTGGCAGTCCACCATCTTGGCATCTAAGGTCTAGAATTAGTATGATGTGTTGATGTTGATGAAGATGTTGATAATGTGCTTAGTGAAAATGATGGTATAATGATGATATCATATTAAGATAAGGATTAAAAGAATTGAGATAATGATTAGAATTATTAAGATGAGGATTAGATGCATTTGGATGACTATTTGTGTCTCTAGATCTATAGCTCTCTCTATCTTTACATCTATAGCCTTTTCTATAGACCACTTCCTATAATTCTATCTTTTTATCTCTCCATCTCCCCCTCTCATTTTCAACCCCCTTTCTATCTTAGTTTCTCCCTCTCCCTATTCCTCTCTTATTTCATCTCTATCTTTTTATATAATTATCTCTTTATCATCCCCTCTATTTTCCCAAGTTATATCTATATCTCTATCTCCTCTTTTTGACATATCCCTCTATCTCTTTATTCATATCTCTCTCACGCATACACACACACTCACTATTTCTCCCTCCTCTATCTCTATATATTTCTCCCTCTCTCTCTCTCTCTCTATATATATATACCTTTATCTATTACTTATCTTTGTCACATTATTTTTCTCTCACTCTTTTCATCTATCTCTATCACCTTCTATTTGTCTCCTCCTCTCTATCTATATCTGATTATCTATACCTCTCTTATTAACTCCATCTATTCCCCTCTAACTCTTTATTTTCTATCCCCCTCTTGGTCCTCTCTATTTCTATCACTATTTATTTCCTACTATCTCTCTATATCTCTCTATCTCTCCCTATCTCTCTCAATACGTCTCCATCCATTGATATATTTCACCCTCTCTCCCCTCCCATCATCTCTCCCTCTCTTTGTCTCTCATATTCACACTCAATCTCTCCCTCCATTTATTATATTATATATCTCTATCTATCTTTATTTCTACGTTTATCTCTCTCTCTCTTACTATTCAACTATTTCTCTACATATATCTTCCTATATATCTATATTTCTCCCACTCTCCCTCTCCATCTACAACTATATATATTGAGCTAGCTCTCCCTTTTCCCCATATTTTTCTTCTTTATCTCTCCCCATCTTTCCCTCCCATTCTCCCTCCCTATCCCATATCTATACATCTCTCTCCATATTTTTTCCCATATACCTTTATAATTGTCACTCTTTCTTCCCATATATCTCTATTTATTTCTCTTTCTCTTTCACTCCGTCAAACTCTAACTCTCTATTTATATCATACAAGTTCC
>NW_026730577.1:0-9854 GCF_030272615.1 Cryptomeria japonica
TCAACGCCAATTGAAGAAACATCTGACAAGGATGTTGTATGTCCGATGACACTTTATTCTTAGATGCTCGTCTTAATCATCATCGCTGCAAGTTCTTGGTAGGCGTCAGAATTCCAACGTCCATCCGATGAGGATGCTTTATGCCTGACGACATTCTTTGCCCGGATGAACGATCATGGCTGTCGTCAGAAGAGTTTCTGACATTAGATGGCACCGTCGAGATTACCGACAACAAGTTTTTGACGGCTTCATTTGTCGGTAGTCTGACAAAAAATAGTCAAAATTCCGATGATAGGCCGTTGGAAATCAGCCCCAAATGTATTAGTGGCATTTACAAGACCAGATCCATCAAATCCTAAGAATAAGTTATATAAGAACCATGGACATTACTAAAGAATTCCGAAAAGGAAGAACTGACAAGAAAGCAAAACGCTTCAAATTGCTCCTTCCCCTCCAATGCATGGTGTAAGACATAAAAAACCATATAATAGTAATTACATGTGTTTCTATAATATTTCTAGTGAGGTACCTCAATGCAATTGATGCAATTGCTTTGCGTGAAAGATTAAAAAATATTTCTGTCATATTCCTGAGGATATTGCCGCATGGAGAGGTAGGATCGATGGCATTCTAACTGCTTAATGGATATTTTTCAAATTAGTTTCAATGGGAATTCATTGTGTCCTACTAGTTCTAGAAAATGCTCTGTGAAGCAGGATCTGCTTTCGTTAGAGCTTGTATATGGTATTCCTAGACATCAATAGTTAGGGCCAACCTCTAGCATCACTTCTTCTTAGTCTCCAGTGACATTCCCAAATTCAATTCCGATCAAGGCCTTTCATGGCATTTCCTAACCAAATTGCATTCCTCTGGGAGGTAGCCTATCTCTCTCAATGCCAAATAGCTAGCCGCTTGGTGAAGTCCCCTTCAATCTGAAACCTGATGCACTACTCCCCAAGCATTTTCATTTGGGTAAAGCCTTTTCCTATCGAAAGGGCTCAAATAAAAAATGAAACTCTAGACACAAGCATGTTACGAAGTAGAAACACTAGAAGGAGATTATCAAAATATGGGTTCGAAAGAAAAATCCAGAACCCATATCAATCAAACAGGCACCTCACCTACATAATGTTGGGTGATTGGATGATAAGGTGAAGCTCACAATGACCTTTCTAGAAGAAGCACTTTCATCTCAGATTTCTAAATTAAGAAGTCGTGCCCTTACTAGTAAGTTTTGGAATTTCTCTTGACATTTCTAAGCTTCCTTCTTGGACTCGATCGATTTGGACTGGGGTTTTGCAAGTTTTCTATATAGATGAGGGAACTGGTTTTATTTTGTGGTTATTTTCAAGGATTCATAGGCCAGGGACTTCACTCATAGATCGAAGTCTCAATTTTTTGAGGGTTTTGGTTTGTTTACTAAAAAATGGTCACCAAATTTTGACCTCAAGTCCTCTGCTCCCAAATTTATGTTGTTCTGGTTCTCTTTTCCATCTCTCCCTCTGGAATTTAGGGATCTAGAAATTGTTTAGATGTTGGAAAACTAGATGGAGATTTTTATCAAGCATGATCTCAAGCCTTTTTAATTTACTTATCTCCCTATTCGTGTTTGTGTCCTTATGGATCTAGCAAAGCCATTTCCTCGACATATCTCTCTTCAATCCAAATTTGGTAATTACTCTTAGATTATTCTTCAAAAGGAGCCTTGCCAGGTGGATCATTATTCAAATAGGACAAACCACTTTGCCTCTTGTCCTATAAATGTTGTCAAGGTGTGTCAAGATGAGTCCTCAGATGCTAATAAGTGTTCACTAGCTACAAAGGCAACTTGCCTTCCACTTTATACCTATTCTATACCTCATGGTGGTAGCAAGTCTAGGGTTTCTCCCCCTCCCTTTATGTTGGCTAGCTCTTTTCTTCCTTTGCAGTTGTATTTGCAAGGAGTTTTCTAGGGGTTTGGATGCTCCTTTTTCTTTTCTTTTTAAATCTCATCCCTTTCATTCCTTATGGCTCAAAATTCATAATTTCCTTGGGTCTCCTTCAGAGATTTTCAATAGGGGAGTTCCCTACCATTCCACTTCTATTTTTATAGAACTTTCTTATGTTTCTTATGCACTACCTCTTCTTCTTGAGTGTCCTTCAAGATCTCCGCTATCCTTGGCTCCCACTAAAAAGGATTGATTTTTTGAAGGAGTTTGTAGATCTTAGAAAACCTTTTCTTGCAAGGGATCTAGATTACTTGCTGGAGTAGATGCTGCTAAAAGTCTTCTACCAAATAATAGATGAGATTGAAGAGGAACTTGAGTTTGAAGACAATGCCACACTTTAGGAGGCTCCTTTCAATGAGGTTTTTTTGTTTTTGAAGTCTCCTCTTCGAATTGATAGTTCTTAGCTCCCTCAAGCTACTCTTGTTCAATTTGTTGATCCTCCCCTACCATTAGATTCTCCCTAGATTCGTAATGTTGAGGAAGTTATTTTATAAGCGTGCATCGATGAGCCTCTGAACAATGCTATGCCCAAACCATCTATTTTTCAAACTCCCCTTGTGGCTCCTCTCTCAAGCCCTATTGAATCCAAGAAAATATAGAAGGCAAAAAGCGATAGGAAATTAAAACATAATAAGACAAGATATGAAATCAAAGTAGGAATCCAATCTACTTTGGATGACACTTCAAGACCATGGAGAACTTATGATTCTCCATGTGGATCATGAGGATTATTTCATGGAATGTTAGGGGCTTAATTGACCCTGACAAATGATGCCTCATGAAGAATCAATTGGATTCTTGTGGGGCTGACATCATCTTACTTCAGCAAAAAAAATTCTCAAAAGAAGAAGCAAAATAACCATTTTCATCTTGGAAAATTTAGACATTCATGGCCTGTCCATCAATTGGGGCTTCAGGTGGTCTTTCCATCCTTTGGAACAAGAGACATACACAAGTTCTCAAGCTGCAATGAAAAGCGAATTTCATCCATTGCAAGATCCTATTTTCTAGTATCTCTTTCCATCTGTTAAATATTTATGGTCCTTCGTCCATAGTGGGTAAGCAAAAACTTTGGGACATTCCCTCTATCATCCTACCCTCCTTTCTTGAGGATCTCTTCATTCTTGGAGGGGATTTCAATGCTATACTATCACTCAGTTATAAAACTAGAGGAATAGTCCTGCCTTTGGTTTCTATGGAGAATTTTAAAGATATTGTGCTTAATAATGGATTCCATCTAATGACAACATTACTTGGAGAAATAGAAGAAGTAACTTCTTCCATATTGCAAAAATACTAGATAGATTCTTCTCTAATCTAAACTGGTTGTCTAAGTTTGGCCCCTGTTCATCTATCATTCTTCCCTTTTTGAATCAGATCATTTTATAGTTCAACTAGAATCATCTTTTGTCTGTCTTCAACCAAGGACCGGATCTTCTTTTAAATTTTAACATATGTGGTTCAAGGATTTTTCTTTTATCTCTCCCCTCTAAGAGTAGTGGCAGAATTCTTTTTCTATTCAAGGATCAAGAATGTTTCAGTTGTCCAAAAAAATTCAGAATATTAAGAGGGAAATCAAACTGTGGAGTTCTTAGGTTTTCAAAAACATATATGCTTCTAAATCAGATATTTTGGATCAACTCAAAGATGTTAATGATTTAATTGTCTCCAATGGTATAGATGAGGAGTCATACAAGAAACAAAATAACCTTCAATATTAGTTAGAAGAAATTCTAAAGAGAGAGGAGATATATTGGAGGCAAAAATTGAGGGAGGTGTGGTTCAAAGGAGATAGGAACACTAAGTTCTTCCATTCTTTGGCTTCCATGTGGAGATCACGCAATTTCATTTTTCAGATAAACGATTCTTCAGGTCAAGTGTTGCATGAATTTGATAAGATTTAATAGGAGACAATAAGTTTCTTCTCTAAATTTTTTTTAGCCCCATCTTCTCATCTCTCATTGGATTCTCAGTAAATCCTAGACTGTATTCCCAATATCATTTCTTAATAGGATAACCTTAAATTGCTTGAACTTTTCCCCTTGGGAGAAGTAAAGAAAGTGGTTTTCTCAATGCAATTGGACAAAGCTCCTAGTCCTAGTGGATTCATAGCCATGTTTTTTCAGAAGTGTTGGCACTGGTGAATACTAAGAGGGGGGGGGTGAATTAGTATGCCAAAAATCTCTGTACTTAAACACTTACACAATCAGAAGATAAACCGGTAAAACAGTCTAACAGACAGACCGATTATCAAACATGCAAACCAAAATGCGAATAAAGCATTCACCCACAAAAGCAATACAACCATAACACAAGATATTTGATGTGGAAACCCAATTGGGAAAAACCACGGTGAGATGGAACTCACAAGTCACTATCTATAGAATAGAAACCAAACCGGTTAAGGTCAGACAGGTTAAGGTCAGACCGATTAAGGTCTTACAATGTTCTTCACCAGAACATATCCTGTTAGGAATCTCAATCTTTGTTAGGAGATAAGTCCGATTAAAGACTACCTTGTTAGAGGATTTCAGATTCACAAAAGTGAACCACCTTGTTAGAGGATTTTACAAAGGCTTTGAGGCCTACCTGGTTAAGGGCTATAGACTTGTCAAAGATGTGAGTAATCAACAAGTGTTTGATCTATCTTATAGCACAAACTGCTTGATTAGATCTAGTATAGTTCACTGCTAATGCACTCCAGCATTACTTCAGTCTTCTCTATCTCTTTCTATTTTACAACTTGATCTTCTCAGATAAGATCGCTCTTCAACAACTCAACTACCACCTTAAACCCTAGCCACAACATAAACCCTTTCAGCAATAGTTTCAACAACTCAAAACCATAGACATGATGTCCCTTTAAAGGAATCTGATTTCATGTCAGTCCAATAGGATTACATTACAATTTCCTAGGTTCAATGAATCTAGACATACTCAGTAACACAACACAAAAATCACCGTCAGTGTGTCGACACCATCAATCAATTGGTGGGTTGGTAACTCATCACAAAATGCAAGTTGGTAACTCATCATAGAGTATTACCGGTTCATACAAAATACTGGTTGCCGGTTTGACAAAAATGAAGACTGGTAAGAATGTGTTATGCCGCTTTGCTCCCTTGTACCAGTTGAGATCTACGAACCACTTGGGGTCGTCATGCCGCTTCAGATCAGGAAACACATTATGCAAAATCATTAGTCTAAAGACTAGAATACAACATATTGGTTGGAACAAATACCGGTTGAGCTCTAGCTCATACATATAAAGGGGTTCTTAGTACAAGTGTGTGTCCATCAATAAGAATCACAAAATAAACATCAAAAATGCCAAAAATCTCCCCCTTTGGCATTGATGGCAACACTTAGGAAAATAAAATTTTGACATCTAAGTGTTTTACAACAAAAACTTGCCATTAACAAAATTGCACCCCCTAAGCATATACACTATCCCTTAATCAACACGATGTATAGCAATTTTGCATACAGAGCATAATCATTGAGACATCAGAGCATATAGCATATATCAAAACATATATCAAAATTTCAAAAACAGATGCTTCTCCCTATTTGTCTTCAAAATAGATAGAGTACTTCTCCCCCTTTTCCAACAATGACAAAGTACCACTAAACAACCCTGTTTCCATTTGATATAAATAAAAAGTTTATGACAACAATGAATAATATTTGTCAAAAACCGATTTATAGTCTTGCAAAAATTGTTTCATGGATAGAGACCAGGACTCAAGTAAAGAGGTGGCCACTTCTTTTTCTATTTGCATCTGGTATACTTGTTCCTCCATGGCATCAACTATGCTCAGCTCTTGCATAATTGTCAAGGCATCCAAGTTCAGATAACACTTCTAAAGAATTTATAGATGTGGAAGTAGGACTGTAAGTCCATTTGAAGCTTTTTCTTCTTGGCTAGCACATCATCGCAGAATAGATGAGGTTGACAGATTTTTCTTAGTAGCAAGTTTCCCTCATCCAAGGCATTCCTTATGTCCTTTTGGTCTTTCAGTAGTTCAGTCCTAAGCTCATTCATCTTTTTCACCAGAGCAACATTAAGAGCCTTTTGGTGCTCTTTCTTGACATTTGCCTCAGCTGCTTCTTCTAGGCTCTACACTTGATCATCCACTATAGTACATAGTAGTTTGAGCTGTGCTAGTGATGATTCAGTGTCGGGAAGATTGGTATTGGGGATTAAATCAGTAAGGGTGTCTACAGCTGCCTGAATTATGTCCTGTTCCTTTTTCTTGTGAATGATCTCAAGGCGCTCTTGAGAAACCTTGATGCTTTGCATAAGCTCTGACTCACTTGCAGATTGGAGATCGATAGGACTGGAGATATCAGCCGGTTTGGCTTGACTCCCGGTTGCCTTCAGAGTCTCCATCTGAGTGCTCTCCATTTCTTTTGCTGCCTTGTCTGCTTCTACCTTCTTCCTTTTCTCTGCTTCTTCTTTTGTTCCTTGTCTTGCTCTTCTTTCTTTTCCCTGTCTTCTTCTTTCCTCTTTTCCTCTTCTTTCTCTTTTTCTTCCTTCTTCTTCTTTTCTTCTTCTTCCATCTTTTTCTTCTCTTCCTCTTCCTTCTTCTTCTTCTCTTCCTCTTCCTTCTCCTTCTTTTCTTCCTCTTCCTTCTTCTCTTCCTCTTCCTTCTTCTTCTTTTCTTCCTCTTCCTTATTCTTCTTTTCTTCCTCTTCTTTCTTCCTCTTCTCTTCCTTATCCTCTTCTTCTTTCTTCTTCCTTTCCTCTTCTTGCTTCTTCTCCTCTTCATCTTTTCGTTTCTCCTCTTCCTCTTTTCTCTTCTCTTCCTCTTTTCTCTTTTTTTCATCTTCATCCCTCTTCTTCTTCTCTTCCTATTCTTGAGCCACTTCCTATTTGTCCTTAGCTTGCTCACCACCCTGTTCGGCTTGTTGCCCCTATTCTGTTCCCTTAGAATGTATGTCTTGAGTGGCATCTTCTACATCCAGGGCATCAACATCAATAGTGTCAATTAGTTCTTCAACCAGGTTTCATTCCTCATCAAAGACTTCATCCGGTTTGGAAACAACCGGTTCTTTTTCTACTTGGAGGTTAGCCATTTTTGCTTTGTGAGAGTTGATAGCATAATCCATATGCTGGGTTAGTGCAGGATCAAGGGGGGCCAAAAAGTGGCGATGTGAAAAAAATAGCCTTCCTCACTCGCCTAAAAACGCGAAAAATTCATGTTGACTTTTTGCTTGGCCTGGGTGTTAGTACACCTTGGCCTGGTAATTACCTATGCAAATCAGATATCGGATAAAATTGGATATCTGATACAATCGGATATTCGATTTTTATTTGTAATTTTAATTTAAAATATATATTATATGTTACGTATTATATAATACATATTATATGTTACATATTATATAATACGTATTATATTATATATAATATAATACAATATTATATTATATAATATAATATTAAATTATATTATATATTATATAATATTGTATTATATTATATATTATAATATAATATAATATTATATTATATTATATTATAATATAATATAACATAATATTATATTATATAATATTATATTGTATTATATTATATATATTATATAATATTGTATTATATTATATATATTATATAATATTGTATTATATTATATATAATATAATATTGTATTATATTATATATTATATAATATAATATAATATAATGTAATATAATATATAATATAATATAATATAATATAATATAATACAATATAATATTATATAATATAATACAATATAATATTATATTATATTATATTATATTATATTATAATAAAATACGTATTATATAATATAATAATATATTATATAATATATTATTATATTATATATGTTATTTAAAAATAATTTAAGTTTTGAAATCGGATATCCGATTTTCTAAGACTTTTATATTTAGACAGCGACAGTCCCGTGAGTGATTTTTAACTCATGGGTCGCGCGAATTTGTCAAAATCCGATGTCCGCTCCATCCGATATCTGGTTTTTTGACAAAAAATTGCTAAAAAATTGATTTAGAGGTAAGAATTTTGTCGTTTTGAATCATTTTCAATCATTTTTTGTATTTTTTGTGAATGTTTATTTGATTTTTCATTGAAAATATGGTTTTTTTTCATGAAAACTAGGTTTTTTTAAAATCAAATACCTAATTGTTTAAATTTGTTAACTAAATTTAATTGTTTACATTCAATTAGGTTAAAAATGGGAGATAACAATGAAAACACTGACCAACCACAACTGCAACAACCAAACCCTCATTTGCCAAACCCCCCCTCAATTCAAGATTTGATTGCACAAAATTTGAATGAATTGAGGGGGATTGCAGAAGTATATCGTAGGATCCCTCGTCTAAACCCATTGTTTGATCCTCTCACATCGATCGTAAAAAGTATGGAAACCATGAATGAGGAGCATGATGCCACCCTTTTGTGGCGAGATTCTATGAAGGAAAAATATGTAGATGGCTTGTCGTATAAGGATATCAAGGATCTTGAGATATCCAAAGCTGAAATCACCTCATTGTTTGTCAATCCCCGTACTGGTCAACCTATAGATCCCAAAAAAATAAAACTTTCTATCAAATGGTGCACAAATGATGGGATTGTGAAAAAATTTTGGGATTGTTGGTGGATGGTTTTTGACAAACCACCCAACAACAATCTTGATATCCCCTTCTATTTCATTAAAAAATTGTATGCTGAGTTTGTTTTAAAGAAACATGTGAACTACTTTGACATCCAAGCTTTCCAGGGTGTAGGTTTAGGTATGCCCCAAAATAGACCTGGGGCAGTCAGAGTAGTCCAGGGCCCATATGTCCCCACTCCTCCTGTTGATCCCCCACCTGTAGTTCAGCATCCTGATATCATTTGTGAGGCGGCTTCACAAACCATATTGGCTATTCACTCTTTGAGTAGCCTTTTGGTTTCTTAGGCTACATCAGTAGCTCAACCTACTTTTGATGGTAGCGGTGCATCGGGTGGTGCTGACACGTCATCCTCAGCTCCACACATGTGTGCCACATAGTTGTGTCATGTGTGGGCACGTATGCTTGGGTCCAGTTGGATAGCCCGTTGATCCTGCTGTGGACAGTGCAAATTACAAGGTGCATGAGATGCATGATGCACCAGAGGTTATTACACAGATTGGAGGATACCCTGGGGAGTCCTCACATGCTAGAGGCGAGGAGGCACTGTCATCATACATTGATGATGTATTGGTAAGATTTGTGTTTTCATAGTTTATGTTATATTTTAATTAAATATTTATAAATTAGATAATATTAAGTACTAATTTTTATTTACATGGTCTATTTAATAGTTGATGACCGAGGATGAGTTGAGACAGATTCAGGAGGGCACCTTGTCGGCCATTTTATTTAGCCTCGATAGCTTGACGGTACATATATTATTGCACCTAGTCGTTTGTATTTTATTGTACATACATGCTCATCATTTATATTTGTATTAATTAGATTATGTAGTAACTTGCATGTATGTCTTATTTTACTCTTGTAGGGTACAAGCAGCACGAGTGCGGTGCAGTGTGATCTAGGATCTGGTAGTGCAATTGGAGACAAGGGAAAGGTAATTGAATGCAAATATGACTGAATGAATAGTTTAAATAACTTATAGTGATTATACATGTCTAGACATAGATTGATAGTTTCATATACTTGTTGTGTATATATACAGAGAATCCTTGGCTTCACATCCTTGATGACTACACCCAGTATACCTGAAGAAGAAGAAGAGATGCCTCGAGTAGATGTGTGTTTATTTTATTTTTTGATTAGTAGATATAATTTGTTATTATCAGTGACAATTATATGCTAACTTGTATCAA
>NW_026730578.1:0-9850 GCF_030272615.1 Cryptomeria japonica
TGGAGGAAGGGAGAGAGAAGAAGGGATAGGAGAAGAGGAGAGAGAGAGAGAGAGAGAGAGAGGAGAGAGAGAGAGAGAGAGAGAGAGAGAGAGAGAGGAAGGTAGAGAGATGGAGAGAGGTGGAGGGAGGGATAGGGAGAGAGAGGGGGAGTTGGGGAGAATAGGGGGAAGGGAAAGAGGAAGGGTCTTAAGGGGCCACAGGATACCATATGACCTTTTAGGAATAAATACGACCTCTAATGACACCTATGGGGTCATATGGTGGGCTAAATAAAATGATATATTAAATTTAATGTTTTGAATAGGACAAAATACAATGAGACTCCTAGCGAACAAACAACGAGGCTTCACTAAAAAGCAAGTGTAAGAGCTTGACCTAACCCTAAGAGTACTACCCAAGTTCTAAAACATATGATGCTATTAAATTTGCAAGGTTATAAGACTTATCTCAATTGTTACTATAGGAATTACACACTTGATTTCTTTCATGGATATGTACCATTCCAAGTTGTTTGACAAGTGATGATCATCATATACTACCACTGCCATGCATAAAACAAACTTTAATTTCTTTAGGTGATAGGCATTATGTAACAACATGGGTGCTCTCGCATACCCACCACTATCATTTTATAGGACATCATCTGTGTTACTCTCCCTCTTTCTCTTCCTACCTGTTGTTTTCTTCTTAAAAACATATTGTAGGTAGAGAGAGAGGGAGAGAGAGGAAGAGAGAGAGACGGGGGAGGGAAGGTAGAGGGAGGGAGAGAGGTATAGTCAGGGAGAGGGAGAGAGAAGAGGGGGGTGGGAAAGAAGAAGGGGTATGGAGGAAGGGAGATGGAGAGAGAGAGACACACAGAGAGATAGAGAGAGAGAGAGGGAGAGACAGAGAGAGAGACAGGGATAGAGATAGAGAGAGAGAGGTAGAGGAAGGGAGAGGGAAAGAGAGAGAGAGAGGGAGAGGGGGAGAGTAGGGGGGAGGGAAAGAGGAGGGGTCTTAAGGGGTCACAGGATACCATATGAACTCTTAGGAAACAATATGACCTCTGATGACACCTAAGGGGTCATATGGTGGGCTAATAAAATGATATATTAAATTTAAAGTTATGAATAGAACATCATGCAATGAGACTCCTAGCGAAGAAACAACGAGGCTTCACTAAAAAGTAAGTGTAAGAGCTTGACCTAACCCTAAGAGTACTACCTAAGTTCTAAAACATATGATGCTATTAGATTTGGAAGGTTATAAGACTGATCTTGATTGTGACTATAGGAATAACACACTTGATTTCTTTCATGGTTATGTACCATTCCAAGCTGTTTGACAAGTGATGATCATCATATACTACCATTGCCATGCATAAAATAAACTTTAATTTCTTTAGGTGATAGGTGTTGTGTAACAACATGGGAACTCTCACATACCCACCACTATCATTCTATAGGACATCATCTGTGTTACTCTCCTTCTTTCTCTTCCTACTTGTTGTTTTCTTTTGAAAAACCTATTGCAGGTACTCTTACTCATCATGTTGCTTTGTTGACACTATTTTCCACATCTGCTCTACTCATTAAAAACATAATCAAGAAGAATATTGCTACAGGTTCCTTGTTTGTCAAGGTAATACACCTATGGTTCAATTTCAAACCCTATTCATCCTATTCAATATACACACAAAAATCCATCAGTCAATTTTTTAAGGAGAAGATACATAATAAAAATCAAAGAGGAAGTTGTAGATAAGAAATAAACTCACTTACTTCTATAGAAGTGCAGACATAGTTGCAGTGGGGTATGGAGGGAGAGAAGAAGATAAAGAGGGATGGGGTATGGAGAGAGAGAGAGAGAGAGAGAACTTGTATGCGTTTGAGAGAGAGAGACGATATACTTACATGTGTATATATATGTTTAATATATTATATGTATATAAACATATTATATATACAATGTCATATTATACACATATTATATATTACATATATTATATGTATATACACATATTATACATAGAATATCATATTATACAATAGCGCATACGTGTTGCTTACACTATACATACCCCGTACGCACTTTTTAAACCATAACTACCCCCTATGCACTTTTTACTATTTAGGCTTGGAAATAGGCCTAGATGACAAAGCTATGGATTGGAAGTTTGATTTCCCTCCATTTCTCTCATTCTTGACTTGTTTTATTTTATCAACTTGGTTTATCGACTTTGTCATCATCAGGTTTACACTTCATAAAGTGGGTATTTCTAAAATTTCCACCATATTTTCACCCATCTTCTAAGTTTTCTAACCATATAATTTGTTTTCAATTTGGACAACAATAACATATTATTATTGAATTTCTTTTACTAGTGTCTCCATAGTTCTCACAAACATAGGTGCACCATTTTTTGAATAAATTTTGATATACGTATCCAATTTTAAAAAACTTTATATATTATTGTAGTGCACTTGATTCTATACAATTTTTTTAAAAAAATTGTATTTTCGATTTCTTTAGTGCAACTTATGCTTCGCGCACGAACATGTACCAAATTTTCAGGATGTGCTCGATTGGAAAAATCATAAAAACAAAAATACTAAACAAAAAATTACAAAAAAATACACATCTTCTAGTGCTCACTCTTAACTATCTTTCTACTAAAGGATTTGTCAAAATACTAAATCTAACTATGACTTTTTTGATGTGCACGTCAGACACTAGGTTATGTTTTTCAGAAAAAAATAGGGTGAATTTTCATGCGTGAAGGATTTGACCCCCTTAATCTTATCCAATTTTGAAAAAGTTTAGTAGTTTGGAAACTAGATTCAGAGTACTACAATATTTGTTCTTTGATTATCTTCATATCTTGAGTGGACGACTTTCAAATTTTGCCTCTAAGTCTAGGTTCACCTGATTTCAGAAAAAAAGTGTCCACTTGTACCCCCCTTTTCGATCACCATCTTTGTGCACTTACCCAATACCTTCATCAGCATCATAATAGCAGTTCTTATGATTCCTATACTTTCAGTTAGACTTGTAAGGCTTATCATACTTCTCATGCTTCTCATGATTCTTTATGTCATGCTTATCAAATTTATCATGCCTATCATACTTAGCTATTCTCTCTGGGCACCTAGAAGAAAAATTTCGTACCTTATTGTAAGAGAAACATTTCAAGGGTAATTTTTCATCATACTTACTGGTTCCCTTAGGCAATATCCAAGCAATCAATCCTTCAAGCTCATCCCGGTCTCTTTCTTGCTCTTTCATCTCTCTCCTTTCTCTTTCATATCTAGATATTCTGCATTCTTTAGGATGATACTTATGATTGTTGTTATTGTTAGTAAACTCATTTAGCAACAATCTCATCTTCCTCAAAGGTTCCACCATCACATCTGATACCTAGGATAAGGTCATTCACCTTAGCCATAAAGGTATTTATGTTCTCATCTTCTCCCATCTTCAACATCTCATATTTCCCTTTTAAACTCTGCAACTTAGCAACTTTGACTTGTTTATCTCCTTCATACAGGGTTTGAAGATTCTCCCAAATATCATGTATGGTCTGAAGTCCCATTACATTTTTCATCTCTGGATTAGTCAGGGAACTCAACAATTCTTTCTTTTCTCTAATGTTATGTTCAGATTCCTTGATCTCATCAATAGTAACTATTCCATTCCAAGGAGCAGAATAGGCATACTTTGTAATCTTCCAGTTATCTTCTCTAAGACATCTCAAGTGCACTTCCATCCTGTTCTTCCATATCACATACTTACTTCCATCAAATCTCACACTCTCCTTCTTAAAGACAATACCTCAAGTTCCAGTTGTCATCCCGGATCTCCTCAAGTGGTCAAGCTTCTTTCGAAGGATCTAGCTCTGATACCAATTGTTAGCAGCAACAATGGAGGAAAACTGAGAGGGGGGGGGGGTGAATCAGTTTTCACCAGATCTATAAAGTTAACCACAAAAATAGATCTGATAAACTACAACAATAATAGAGATAAGAAAATTGATAGCACAACACCAATATTTTGACGTGGAAAACCCAGTTAAGGGAAAAACCACATGGGAACCTACCCACAATAAGATGATACTCTACAGTAGTATGTGTAAATATTACAATAGGGAACACACATGCATTTAGGAACACTACCTAGAGCTCACTGCTCGAAAGATAATGATCCAAAAGGATACAACCCTCAGGGAAGTCTCAGTGACTTACAACAAGATTCACACTACAATCCAGAAGGAACGAACTACAATAATAGCATCTCCAAATGCCTGATGATAGTTCTAGTTAAGCACAATTGTTCTCTCTCTAACACCAATCTCTCCTCAATAAACAACACTGAAAGATGAATCCTTGTTTGCACATACACCGCTCTCTAATAATGAAGACGCAACCTTGATACCTAAATTACATGAAAACATCACCTATTTAACAATTTATCAACCTTGACAACAAGGTTGGCTAAACCCTCAACTCACAATTACAAAATTACATCACATGAAACAACAGTCAACCAATAGACCAATATAATTATATACATGACATAACATGAACCTAAATCAAATCTCCAAACATGCAACACCACCAGAAATTATGTCAAGATCAATCGCAACACACTACACCACTACGAAAACCACATAACGTGAAGAACATCATCGGCTCAACAAAATCACCAATAATTTGCACAATGATGAATGCAAATCATTAAAACAAATAAAACATAATTAGGAAACACCAGCAAGAATGTTAGAATCATCAAAAATAGCTGCACTAGCACTACTTATCAAATATTGATTTGTCAATGTCTGAAACTCAAGAACACTCAAACAACAACAACTATCACGAAGAAAGATAACTTACAGTGTACCAAATCATGAACCATCTAAAATGAAGATGCACAAGACCATCCCCAACAATATCCTAAAATATTAGCAAAAGATCTACTCACACCTTAATATATCAGAGGACATACTAAACTCTACAAAGTAGTGATAAAAAAAACAAACTGCAAAATCGAATCATATGATATGATCAATTAGTCTTCCTGGATCACCAAGACCAATACCGAAGAATATAGTGATACTAGAAGTACTCCATACACAAAACCATAATCCCTATGAAGCAATGTGTAATCATCGAAGAAGGAATATGTTGACATCAATGACAACAAAATATTCTAGCAGCAATAATGTCCAATAGTTTCTTCATACAAACCCATATTTTCAAATTTGAAAGAACACAAACTCAAAATTCAAACAATACAATCAAATATCTTATTTAAATATCAAATTAAAATAGTTGGAATATTCTAAATCATCCCAAGAATAATTGCAAAGAATATTTAAACATTTAAATTAAGAAACAACGGGGAAATTCAAGATTCATACCTTCAAATGGAAGAAATATTCAAACTTAAAGTTAAGGTTAAACACAATAAAAGAAGCCATGAAAATCAGAAATCGTGGAGAGCTCAACCACATATATCTTTTGAGCCTCTACAGACAAAAATCCATCAAGAAAATCTTGCCCAAAAATGAATTCAAAGTATCACATATAGGGTTTCTTTATTGAGAGAAAAAATGAGACAAAAGTAACCAAGTTTCAAAAATCAACACTTTCTCATATAAAACCTGAAGAAGTTGAGAAAGTACAAATTTTGAGATCCCAAGAGAACCTGCAAGCAAATTACCTATCACAAGAGAAGATTGGAGACACAAACACAATAAAGGCTTTGAAGAAAAAGATTATCACTTAGAGAGGGAATAAAAAGAAAATTACAATACAATCTTTATGAAAGGTGAATATGAAACCCTAAAGATGTGCAACCCTAAAGAAACCCTAAAGGGATAAAGAGTATTTAAAGATGAAATGAATATGATTGAAGAGAAAATCTACCAAGCCTATGCAAACTATTTTCCATCTTAGGATCTATTTGGCTTTGGAAGAACGACTATTGAAGAGCTACACAAGTGATAATATGAGTTATAATAGCAAAGGGATTATATCATACTTCCTTTAGGTCAATTGTAGGACAAGAGCAGTGAAAATATATCGATCATGAACCATACCCTTTCAAGCGATTTATAGTTCACATATTTTAAAACCAGTTTAATACAAAAATCAAAGTAGATGCATGCCATCCTTGTAGGTACAGATCAAGTTTCTAATAGAGGCTACCTCACATTGGGACAAAGATAAAGACTCTTGGACTGCACATGTTCAAAAGTTTAAGCAATTGTTTGATTAACATTAGGTGTCTTCCTTAGGGGGAGTTATGTTTATGCACATTTTTTAGTTTTTTCCCTTTGTCATTGTTGTGAAAGGGGGATAAGTGTTATGTTTATTAATTTTAAACCTTAATAAATTTAGTTATTAGTTCAGTTGTTAGTTTTTCTAATTGAACAAACTTGTACTATATTACTTTATGTCGCCATCAATGAGAAAGGGGGAGATTGTTGGCCTATTGAAATTGATGTCATTAATGCAGTTTGGTTCAGCCTGTATATTTTGGTTTGGTCTAGTAGTTTGTTACAGTATGTGTTATTGATCCATTTCTTTAGCTCTTTTATTATGCAATGTATGTATACATACTTCATGCAGTTTTTAGCTCCATTGTCTACTTCATCAGAAGGCATTTTGGATCCGGTCCCATATGGATATGATGAAGATATAATATACATGGTGAATTTGGATCCGATCCCATCCGGATGTATTAAAGGCGTGTTCAACAAGGTATTTTGGGATCATGAATGAAGCTGACATCTTATAAAGGCATTTTGTAGTAGCATGTGTGTGCATTTCAGTCTCATCTCTTTTTTGGTTGAGCCGACTTATCAGAATACTTGGTGCGGATATATATAGCCATCACTTTTGTAAATTAGAAATATGGTTGTTGAAAAATAGCTATTTTGTACATATTATATATGTGGAAAAATTTGTGAATGTTGTTATGTGGTTTATATACAGTGGATATAAAAGTAGTTTGTGTACTTCAACTAAACTATAATTCATGCATATGTCAGATAAAAATTTAATAGTTCAATTCTTGTATTCCAGTTATAAGCCTATCATTTGACAATGAGCATTTTTGTATTTGGGCAGTGAACCCTCTGGGCAATGACCCCCCACTGGTAGTAAGCCACCCCTTTGTACCATGTAACTAGTTACATATTATACTATACTTGAGAGATCACTCCCTCTGTGGTTTTTCCTATGATAAATCTAGTGCTATATGTTTTGTGTTGGTTTCCTTTACAATATTTTAATTATGTTATGTGATTGGTTAGTTAGAAGTTTTAATAAGTTCAAGGGAATACTGATTCACCCCTCTCCTCTCAATATTCTAGAAATTCAACAAATATTTACTAAGAATAGATAAATGAAATACCTTTTTGATATGAGAAAGAGAAGTGAGTAGAGAAAGTTTATGCATAATTGGGTAGATGACTCTAACACATCAAATAGACCCACAAATCTAGATGCTAGTATGGATAATTTGCCAAATGATATAGAACTTATCCGGTTTGACCCTCAAAAACAATTTGTCCCAAACTAAAAACTATATGAAAGTCATGTTCTTATCTACATAGCTATTATATCTATATATTTTTTCATTCAACCTCTCCTTTGATTAATCTCATTTGATCATTCATATCTCTAAGCATATATAAACCAATCAAAATAATGCCTTCCACTCTATCTCAAGTGATAGGTATATGACACTTATACTCATAAAGAACTTCGAATGGCGTCATTCCCAATGATACATTGTTTATATACAAATTCCACAAATGGAATATACTCCTCCAACTTGGACTGCTCATCTATGCAATACATCATAAGGAGGTCCACAACTACCTGATTCATTCTCTATCCATTTGTATATGGGTGGTATGCTAAACTAAAATTAAATCTTGTCTAGAATCATGCATTTAATGTTTTTCAAAATCTAGAAGTCATATGAGTATCTCAATCTTATATGATTGTCTTACATGCTCAATATAATGAATGATCTCTTGGACAAATTTCTTAGATAAAATCAATGACCTGGATCATTAATATTCCTTGGGGTGAAGTTTACTACCTAGGGCATATTATTCACAACTACCAAGATGACATCACAATTATTCTTTTAGGCAACCATCAACTGAAATCCATGATAATCACTTGACATTTATATTCAAGTATGTTAGGCTAGTCTAAAATCCCTACTGGGTGCACATGCTCACCCTTGACTCATTGGTACTCCAAGCATTAATTGATAAATTTAATCACATCATTATTGAGTCTTGGCCAAAAATATAAAGATCTCAATTTCGCTACTGTCTTGGTTACTCTTGGGTGCCTTGAATTAAGTTTATAGTTAATTTCCTCTAAGCTCAACTTCCTCAAATCCCTAAGTTTAGAATTTACATTCTCCCTTGGTATCTTAATAATATATTTAATTAAAACACATATCCATCAAATCAATGGTTTGAGGGATTTTAGTCTAAATCTTTATTCACTCTAGAATAATATCCTTATATAGTCTAAACCACTTGTGGTATCAAATTAGACCTTGTAGTAATCATGGCTACTAGATGTCTTCTATTGCTAAGAGAATCTAGTACTCTATTTTATTTCCCCTCAATGTATTTGATATCAAAGTCATATTCACTAAGAAACTCCAACCATCTCTGTTAGTAATAATTAAGATTGGCTTAAGTAAAGATATACTTGAGGCCTAGGTGGTTTGTTTTCAACTCAGAAGGCTTACTCAAAAGATAATACCTCCACATCTAAAGTACGTGAAATATGGTTGCTAACTCTAGGCCATGTAATGCATAGTTAAACTCATATATAGTGTCAACTTCCTAGACTCATAAGAAACTACTTATTCATTCTGTATTAGGAATCCTCCTACACCTTATCTTTATGCATTTGTTATGACCATGAGTTACCCAGTTGGATTATGTATAGTCAACGTATGATCTGAAGTGAACTTCTCCTTCAAAAATTGGAGAGCTTGCTCACACTTCTTATTCCACTCAAATATTTTCCCATGGTTTTGGAGTGAGGAGATTGGTATTGCAGTTGTAGAATAGCCTTCTACAAACTTCTTGTAGTATCCAACAAGTTCCATGAAGATTTAGATTCCATTGATATTCTATGGTGTAGGTCACTCTACAATTGCCTTGATTTTCTCTATATCAACTACAATCCTTTTCGCTGAAATGATATTGACTAGATAATGCAACTTGTCTTCATAGAAGGTACACTTGGATAGTTTACCAAAGATCTTATCCTCTCTCAAGTATTGTAAATCTATCCTCAAATGTTTATAATGCTCCTCAATTACTTTTGAGTAAATCGAGATTTCACTCAAGAGAATTAACACAAAGTCATTTAAGAAATCTTTGAATACAGTATTCAATAGGTTTATGAAAGCTATTGGAGCATTAGTTAAATTGAAGGGAACCATTATTAATTCATAGTGATCATAAAGAGTCTATAAAGCTTTCTTTGAAATATCCTCTTCCTTAATCCTTAGACGGTTGTAGCTGGATCTAATCTCTATCTTAGATAAGGTTATAGCTATTTTCATCTAATGAAAGAGCTCATCACTCCTTGGTAAGGGATGTTGAGATATGGACCAGCTAGGACTTGAACCTAAGACCTTCCATATGCTACTAGAGTGCTCTACCACTGACCTACTGGCCCCTCTTGGACCAGTCCATCGTTGGTGTGGGTGTGGCTTATTTACAACACCAACACCCCCCATTAAGCCACACCTCTCGTATGAATGGGGCTCCTAGCCTGGACCTGGCTTTGATACCATGTTGATTTTAGCAATCAGACTAAA
>NW_026730579.1:0-9802 GCF_030272615.1 Cryptomeria japonica
TTGTGATCCCCGCTTGGTAGATTATCCCTTAATTCCAAAAAGTCAATGATAGCCTCATCGTTTTGGAAGAGGTCAAGACATGGGGGATTTGGTTGGTTCCATTCAATGAGTTCAGGGTGGATAATGGGCATTACTTCATCGATTAAGTTAAGTGCGGGAGATGTATCAGTGAGGGTTAAGACAGTGTGGTGAAGGTCGTTGATGGTACTCTCCCTGTCAGAATCCGGCGTAGGATGAGACGTAGGGTCTGTGGAAGATGTTTCCAGCTCAGGTACCCAAGTGGTCTTTATCTGTGCTTCTCCGTAAACAGGGATGTCTTTGCGGGGTGGAGGTGGTGATGTGTCTTCCTCATCTAAAGTGTTAAGTTGCACTGAATCGAATTCCCACTCATGTGAGTCGGTCTCTGAATCACTCTCCAGCATCCGATTGCTATACCATACTGGGATGTCGCTGGAGTTGAACACGGCAGGTGTGATTGGTTTATGTATCTTTGTGGTGATCGGTGCTGCAGGAACCATGATGGGGTTTAAAGGATTTGTTACTGGAAGTATTGGTAATGGTGACTCAGTGGCTTCTACTGGAATTACTGGCGCCATAGATGTTGCAGCGGGTTCTGATACAGTTGCTGCTGCTATTGGTGTTATTGATGGGATTACTGGTTCATTTGGTGGGATGATTGGCATTGTAGATGGTTGTGGTGGGTTTGTGAGCCTTGATGGGGCAGTGGGGATAGTGTTTGATGGTGCTTTGATTATGAAAGGTGTCCTCTTTGCAGTAGGTGGGCAAAATGGTGTGCTGGGTTTTCCTTTGAATCTGAGTTTAGGAAGGACTTCTTTTTCAAAGCCTAGGCCTGTATTACCTTTGGGCTTGAATTCTGGTAGTAGAGGTTCGTGTCGTCCTTGTTGGCAGGATCCCAAAGCACTCTGACCATCATACCCCATTCTCTGCATAATGAGGAGGCCTTTACCATACTGTTTCGTAGGAAGTGTAACTTGCGGTTTGTCAGTGGTGATGGGATCTTTATAGATCCAGTCCGCTAGGTCCTCATCTTGGGTTTCTTCCTCTTGACTCTTTCCAAGGACGAAAGGCGTCAAAGCACATGCGGGCGTGACTATGGGTTTTTGGAGTAACTGCTGTGGTTTACCATGTGTTCTAGGAGAAGTGGGCATTTGTCCCACACAAAAGAGCTGACTCAAGTTGTATTCTCCAGGACCTTCCTCTGCTACTTTCATCTTAAGCTTCTCTTGCTTGGGTATAGGGATGTTTGAACTGGCAAGAGAGGCAGGATTTACATATGATGTGGAAGAAATGGCTTCCCTATTATTAGGAACAGTAATTTCTGGTTGATGGCTGATATTATGGCAAAATGCAAAGGGATTTGCATCGCCCAGGATTGTGATCTCTGCACCATTATGTGGGAACTTGATACATTGATGGTAGGTAGATGGAACAGCTTGCATGGCATGTATCCAAGGTCTCCCTAATAATAGATTATATGGCAGAGGAAGGTCCAGAACCTGACAAATGATATGCTTTACCACAGGGCCCACTCGGATTGGTAGTACCACAGCTCCTTTGGATGAACGCTCTGCATCATCATAGGCCTTGATGGTGATCTTCTTGCGAGGATCCACTGATTCTATTGCATATCCCAATGCTGTGACCAACTGAAGTGTGCAAATGTTTAGGCCTGCTCCATTATCGATCAAGACTCGCTTGATCCTGTGTTGGTTGACAAAGCCTTCAATGTGGAGTGAGGCGTTATGAGGTTGTTGGAAAGAAGAGTTGTCGCTTTCAGAAAAAGTGAGACAAGGTGATGACTTTAGATTTCCAACCATGGCTTGAAACTGGTCCGTATTCAAGTTTGCAGGGACTGACGCCTCTTGGAGTGCTTGATCCAAGATAGTTTTATGAGATGGTGATAGGCGCAATAGTTCTAAAATGGATATGAGCGCAGGGGTTTTGTCTAATTGTTCCACAAGATTGTACTGCTTTGGGATGGAGGTGGTGCCTTGTGGAGCTGCCTTGATGGTAACTTTGCCGCGACGCGTAACAACATTGCAATTTGAGGTGGGATTTTTGAAGGTGATAGTTGCAATTTGTTCACTGGCATCATACAGGTGATTGACAGTGTAATTATACGCAGCTTGCGTATAATCAGTGGTATCAGGACCTCGTCTGGACGTCGAAGGACCCCTTTGATCTTGAGATGGAAGTGGATTCTTAAACATTAAATGATCATTATTTGTCATTTTTGGATCATGTCCTTCAATCTCAATTTCTCCTCGATCAATAAGATCTTGAATGAGATCTTTCAATCGGTGACAATTACTTGTCTTGTGTCCTCGTCCTTGATGGAACTCACAATGTTCAGTATCTCTCCACCATGCTGGTTTGACTTGAGGCTCATAGTTTGATAGCTTAGGTAGAGTGACCAAATTTTGAGAGAGGAGTTGTCGCAACACTGTTTCAATGGGTTCCCCTAAGGGAGTGTATGTGCGTTTTTGTTTTTGTGGACGAGGTCTTGGTTCATCATGAGATGTGATGCGACCTTGATTAAGAGGAACATTTGTGTTATTTTGAGGTGGAGGATTTTGTCCTGCAAACCGAACCACAGGTTGTGCATTTTGGACAGTCCGAGCATCCACAACTCCATCGTTGACGATGTTCTTATTCTTGTTCCAGAAGTTCGGTTTATCGCTATTGAAGCGCGGGCGAGGACCATCTTTGGGTTCATTAAAGATTTTGATGAGTCCTTTTTTGATGAGTGCCCTTTCACATTTTATACCCTTGGTGATCATATCGTTAAAGGAGTCTGTGTCTTTGACATCCAGGTGAAATTCCATTTCTTCGTTTAAGTTGGAAATGAAAATTTCCACTAGTTCTCGTTCAGGTAACTGAAGAGAACGTTTGCTAGACATTTGGCGCCATCGTTGCAGGAATACTGAGAATAGTTCACCTGGTTTTTGTTTGGTATTGCATAGATCAGCCATGGTGATGTCACGTTCAATGTTATAAGAGTAATGAGATAGGAACTTCTGGATGAGTTCCTCAAATGTTCTAATGCCTCCTGGAAGTCGGGAAAACCATGACGTGGTTGTTCCTCCCAAGCTTTGGGGAAAAAGGCGCATTAAGTATGTGTCTTCATATGCAACTTCGAGACAAGCGGAATGAAATTCTCGGACATGATCGCGGGGATCTCCCTTTCCTCTATATTTTTCGAATTTTGGTGTTTCGAACCCGCGTGGAAAGGGTGGCATATAAAGATTCCTATCAAACGGATAGGGACAGATGTCGTTAAGTGAGAATTGATTGGTCTTAACACCACTATGAAGTTGTTGGGCGAGATTCTCGACTTGTTGCCGCAACATCTCCATTTCATTTGGAGGAGGAGGTGGTGGGTTACCTCGAGGGATGTTATATCTGATGGGATCTCTACGCCTTTCCTCCTCATGGCGACTTTGTCTTTCTGATGCTTGTCTTAATTGGGCAAGATCAAAGTCAGAGGGGAGTTTGGCTCCTTCTTGAGCGAGTCTTAAAAAGTGAGCATCCGCATTGCTCCTTAGTATTTCATCAAATAATCTGTTAAAATGAGGGTTATGCTGAACCCTTTCGATTGTTGACGGAGTAGGAGTACTTGGGTTTTCATCATTTACATTTCCTCCAAGTGCTTCTTGAAATTCATTGAGATTGTCCTCTTCTTCCTCAATTTCTATTTCTCGTTGCCTTGATCGCGATCGGGTTTGAGCCATTTTGTTTGCAAGTTTGTTTTGAAGTTGATTGAAGATGATGATGAGTTGGTGATGAAATGAAAGATTGATGATTGGTGATTTGTGTTGTATGTGGATCTCTAGCACTTTAAGGTAGATGTAACCGAAATTCCTTCTTTGATTTGCTTGTTTGTTTGATAAGTTTGGATGTGATAAGGTGCAGAGAAATCTGAGATGTGTTACAGATTTAACTACCTAGCAATGAGAGGATTCACTCATGAACTAGTTTTAACCTGCGTAGATGTGTCTCTTAGGATGAGCTTATCCTAGATGTAGAAACAATCTAAAAAGTGATGTGATGTGTTTTGATTTCAAGCAATATCTAAAAAAGAATCTTGGGACAAGAACCTCTTAATGTTTTGAGAGTTGGGATGGATTGATGATGAAGTGATGATGTATGAGTGAGATGATGGATGTTTTTGTTTTCAACTTCAATAAAAACTCTGTGTCACAAATGGGACAAACTCTACCTCTTCCCTTTCAGGCGTTGGTGGCACTTCTCGAGCTGTGTTGTAGGTGATACAGATGTTTGGGAAGAAGTTGGGATTAATCTTTCCTCCTTGATTTTTGTGATAACTCAGAGCTCTATATTGCATAAAAGCTCTGCGGTTCAATGATTCGGAATCAAACTCGTTTGTTTTACCTTGAAGATAGAGACGCATGCGATGTAGAAAGACTCTATGTGAGACAAAGATTTGTCTATTGAGATAGAAGAATTTCCTCCTTTTGATCAAAGCCTTTGAGCTTAGTGGTCTCCTTTTCAAGGTGATATTCTGATGACACTTCTTCTTTCGCAAGATGTGAAGAATGGTCATAAATTTTTCATTCTTTGTTTTGTTTGTACCTTGTTTTTGATGTTTTTGGTTGTGTTGACAGATGTTGGATGAATACTTTGTTTTTGGGATTGATTTTCTGATTTTTCTTTGACAAGAAAACAAAGCAAGCACACAAACACAAGAATGTTGCCTCAAAAGGCACAAATGAGTATGGGTCTAGATCAACCCAATCCTTGGACTTGTTTTTGACCCTTCCTTTAGATTTATTTTAAGGTGTAATTCCAAAGCCTGAAGTCGGCTCAATTTGCACTAGGTCTGTAAAACGAACACACTTCAAACACTCTTTATCCCTAAGGTCAAATGGCCAGTTGTGATAAATTTAGCCCACATCTTGATATTTCTTCGACTTTGGTACTACATACCTTATGAATCCCGCCGTGGCAGGTAAGGATGTGATATACTAAGTCTTGCACGAGCATAACAAATAGATGATCCCTATGATGGGGGAGTCACCACTTTTATCAAGCCACAAGTGACCTTTCAAAAAGCTATGTTTCTACTCAAGGAAATATGTATGGTGAGTATCTTGGGAGCAAAACCATCTATGCTCTTGCACTAAATTATACCTCAAATATCCTCAATCAATAGAACAGGTGGGCTACTACTTAAAGGTGTTTAGTCATGTTCGATGTTTTTGGACATAAGTTCATTCTGCAGTGACTCACTTAAGAGCCTTGTAACTAGTGGTGGGGCCCATTTGTCCTTTCGGCCAGTTACACTGTAGGAACAGCTATACCCAAGGCTACAGCTTTCGCTCTCACCTGATTTCTATAGCGGCTCGAAGGATTTACCGCTCGAGGTCGTTCCCAAGAGTATCGATCCCTTGGCAGACCTCTCTTAAAAAGATAAAATTTGAGCGTTACTAACACTTTTCTCTTGCACCTAGGACCACGAGAGCCAAGGGAGAGGATAGTGTGTGTTAGAGGTAGGACCACTCGACCAACTCTTTTGCACAAGTGTGCCAAACACAAAATTCACTTGTTCCTTTTAATTTGTCATCGCAATGATTTTCTATCTATTTTGAGATGTTGCTCCAACAATCATGGTGTTCTTTTTAATTTTCAAAGGCAATTGTTGGAGTAAACTAGAATTTGAAAATCCTGGTCAACTTAATGAAAAACACGTTTGCATGAAGTAAAATTGCTTTAAAAATGAGACAAGTTGATTGTGAATTTTATTTGCACCAAAAATGGAAGTGTGGATTGTAAGTTTTATCTTGATGCAAGAAATAAAATTTGCCTTGTTGATTTTAAGCACCAAAAGAATTTGTTCCTAACTTTGCAACAAAAAAAATTTGCGTGTTTGTTTTTGTGATTCTTTTTAACTTTGAACAAGTGTGATTCTTTTTTTAGAGCTCCAAACGAAAGATATGGTTCTTTTTAAAACTCCAAATGAAAGTGTAGTTGATTTTAACCCAAAAGGAAAATGAATTTATTTTATCCTAACTTGAAAGACAAAGTTAGCAATATGAACAAATTTATTTCCTAAGCTAAAATTGCTAAAAATAATGCTATTGTAGGGGTTAGTTAAAACCTGCACAAAAGATAATTAGTTAGAAAAATCTGCATGTTTTGGTGGGCTTCTACAAGCCTAAAATTTTTGGTTTTCGGTTACAAGGAATTTTCTTACAACTCTTTGTTACAATAGCTCTACTCTGTGTGAAAACAGAAGTGCTATTTAACATGAAAGAGCAACATTATAGACAATAGCGTTAAAGTATCAATTTGCGAAGGTGCTAAATTGAGAAGAAAAATGCAAGAGAATGACCTGTGTGTCAATTAAAACATTCAAAAGTTAGTAGTCTTCAAAATGATTGCTCTTTGATTCACGTCGGGTTCACCAAATGATGCTCTGCAAAAAGGATTAGAAAATCTATTTGATGGCAACACACACAAGAGCACAAGAAACAAACGTTAGTGTTAGCAACAAAAGATTATCCTAAACAGGCATATCAAGAGAGATATTAAGCATGAAATAGAAAGCATATAAACATAAAATGAAATAGCTAATCAAGATGCTCATAGTTGCTCCTCCCTTGTTCCTCTCCTCTCCAAGTCCCAAATGAGTGTAGCTCTCAGCTTTTAGCACTAGCCATGGATGCCATATGGAGATTCAAGATGGTTGAATATGATAAGCAAATACTATGCAAGAGTAGTTAGTGATGCTATGAAAAAGCTCTATGCTAATGCCAGTATAACAACAATACTCTAAAATGCTTCTCTTTTGCTTGAGGAGAAGGGTTCTATTTATAGAAGAAATGGGGAAATGAAGGGTTAAGATTGAATGGTTTAATCAAGGGCCAAGTTTGAAAGTTGGGGATCCATGTGCATAATTGGCACCAATAAAATGGTGACAAGTGTCAACATAGGATTGGGTTGAGAGAAGAGGTTGGAGGCATTAAAGGCCTGAGAAGACCTCATGGTTATCTAGAAGGTAAGGGTCAAGTCTAAATTAAGATTACCCATTGGATTAAGAGTTAATCCAAGGATAAACCTTTGTGCAAATGATTAAGAGATAATCATGGTCAAAGCATTAAAGGCTTGATGAGACCTTTGGGTTGGGTAGAGGTTGAGTCAAAACAAATGTTTTAACCATGTGGGAGGGTTGAATTAACCATTAATGGTTATTGGAGACTTTGGGGATTAAGTGGTTGAAGGTTGAAAGCTTTCAAAGGTTATCCAAGACTTTGAGGGTTAATTTGTTGAACACACAAAGCATTAATTGCTTTTCAAAGACTTTGGAGTCTTTGAGAAGTGACTCCAATTTGCTTAGGAATGTGACAATATTTAGGGGATGGATTAGGCTAATTAGGAAGGGTTTAGAAGAATCTAGAAGGGGTTTAGGCATACAAGTGGATTTTGTAGGAAAATGCAAGTGGGAGAAATTTTGGTATTTTCAATTAAAATAAAATCATTTATTTCAATTAAATGGTGTAAGTTGAATTTGGATAAATATTTAAATAAATATTAATTTATTTAAATGAGAAAAAGAAGATAAAGCATTTAAAATGCTTGAAGACTTTGAGGGGAACCATTAAAGGCTTGAAGACTTTAAGGAAAACCATTAAAGTCTTAAGAAGACTATAGAAGGAAGCCATCAAGTTTGACTACTTTAAGGGAAACCATTAAAGGTTTCAAGTGGGTGAGGATAAATAGGATTTTAAATACATAATTTATTTAAAATAGTTGTGCAACTTGCTTTTGTAGGAAAATACAAGTGGGTGGAGGATAAAGGTGATTTAAATAAATTATTTATTTAAAATAATTGTGCAACTTGTATTTGTAGGAAAATGCAAGTGGGTGGAGGATAAAGGTGATTTTAAATAAATGATTTATTTATTTAAATGTGAGAGGTGGGATTTTGGGGGTTTTAAATAAATATTAATTTATTTAAATGTGAGAGAAGATTTAATTAAATAAATATGATTTATTTATTTAATTAATGGTCTGAATTTGGTTAAGTGAATTAAATCAAATAAATTGAATAATTTATTTAATTAATAGGAGAATAGGGTTAAGATGAATTAATTAAATATTAATTTAATTAATTATTAATTGATGGTTAAATAATCAAATAAATACTAAGTATTCATTTAATTAAGTGGACAGATTTATGTGACTACACAAACAATATTACAGAGTATGAATCTTTGGTAAATGGGATCAAACTAGCTATTGAATGGAAGGTTCTGGAGCTACATATCTATGGAGATTCTCAACTAATTATCAATCAAATCAATTATACATATTAGAATCAAGATGAGAAACTGATGCCTTATAAGAGAATGGTTAATGATCTCAAGAAGTATTTTATTTTTGTATCCCAAATCAGCAAATAGAGCAACGGATGCTATGGCCACCTTAGCGTCTATACCTGAGTTACAGGAATCTAATTTTCACTTTGAATTCCTCGTGGAAGAGTTGCATTACCCTGCCTATGATTCTCCTGAGTCCCAAATAGTCTGTTCTATTATTGGACATGACTCATCTTGATATAACTACATTTACTCTTATCTACATGACCAAATTATCCCTAAAAATCTTACCCGTAATGAGAAAAGTAACCTAACTCGAAATGCGTCACGGTATGTCATCATTGCTAACGATTTGTTTAGGCGAATTTTGGATGGTACATTGCTTAGGTGTCTAGAAACTGAAGAGTCTAAATGTGCATTATCGGAAGTCCATGAAGGTATTTGTGGATCTCATTCGAATGGTCTTACTTTAGCTCAAAAACTACTAAGGGCTGGCTACTATTGGCCAGACATGCAGAAGGACGCTATAAAATTTTCTAAAACTTGTGAGAAGTGCTAGCTACATGGAAATCTCATACATGCTCCAGCAAGGGATCTCATACCCTTCATGACACATTGGCCTTTCCAGCAATGGGCCTTTGATCTCATTGGTCAGGTCTATCCTGCATCATCTAACAGACACAATTTTATCATAACTACCACTGAGAACTTTGTTAAGTGGGTAGAAGCAGTTCCGCTCATCAAAGCAACTAGTAAACAAGTAGCTTTGTTCATTCTAAATCATACCATTTGCAGGTATGGGATACCTTTGTCCATCATGACTGACAATGGAGGACAATTCAAGAATAAAGATTTGGATGAGCTCTGTGAGAAATTCAAAATTAACCAACACTGGTCATCTGTATATTACCCTTAAGGTAATAGACAAGCTAAGGCATCTAACAAAAACCTATTGACTATCTTACACAGAATAGTAAACAAAACTAGTAAAGATTGGCATCTACAGCTCAATCTTGCATTATGGGCTTACAGAACAAGTATCAGAACACCTACTGGGGCTACACCTTTTTCTTTGGTGTATGGGTCTGAAGCAGTATTACCTATTGAAGTAGAAATACCATCTCTAAGAGTTTCTTTGCAAGGTCTTGTTACTGATGAAGACTATAGGATATCTAGATTGCAAGAACTCGAATTGCTGGATGAATGTCAGCAAGTGGCTTTTGATCATCTCAAAGTGTATCAAAAGAGAATGTCCAGAGGATATAACAAGAAGGTTTGACAAAGAGAATTTCAAGTTGGTGACCTAGTTCTAAGAGAAAATCATAAAAATCAACGCTCCATCTATCAACGCAATGTTGGCATTTCCCGCTTTCATGCATCTTTATTATCACTTGTACATATATTTCAGTCACTTTTGTGACATCCTCATTCGTTGGAACCCT
>NW_026730580.1:0-9762 GCF_030272615.1 Cryptomeria japonica
TTGGTCTAAACAATTTAAACCTCTTAAACCTAGAAGTGATGCTCTTTTTCAATCTTATCATAAGTGGAAGAATGATATATGATATTATCTATGAGTAATCCTAGAGATCCTAGACCTATTCCTCCTCCTCATGATGGACCCAATCTCCTTCCCACACCTCTTATTCTTACTCTATATGTTGTGGTTTTGCATCCTACATCTTACAAAGGAAAGTGCTCGACATCTCCTATCTTTAATACTAGTAGACATTCTCCTATTCATCCTTCTTTAAAAGAAGAAAAAAGCCTATGCCATTTATCCTAAACCTTCACAACCCTCTTTTAAAACTAAAATAAACCATTGTGTGAGAGAATGTCGATGGAGATGTCATGCTAAGGCTCATGAACTCACTTCTCAACCAATTTCCTCTCAGAAGACACCAAATGTTGATATGATCCCATTTGTCTAGCCTTCACCTAACCATAGGGAGAAAGTTCAACCTAAATCTCCAAGATAAAAAAATATTAAGAATAATGATGGTTCATGTTCTTTTCCTATTAAAGATCCTATTTCTATTAATCTTTATGAAGAGATGGATGAAAATGAACATCATGCTAACAATATTGATGATAATGATTTCAATGATGAATATGAATATGTTGATGTTGACAATGATTTATCTAAACAATAACAATTCTCACAAGCATTAATCCTATCTCCTAGTAATAGACAAGTGACTCATCATTAGAGCATGGTCCTTGTTTGGAACTTGTGGTAGCTCCATCTAGCATGCTCGAAGTTTCTCTTCTTGCATCTTGTCCACCTTCACAAAACAATGTTGAGCAAGATTGGGAGGTAGATTATTTTCATGATTAGCTTCATTCATGCCATAGATTCTCTCTCCTTTTGTGCTTGTTCATAATCATCCTCTATTTGTTTCTCAATTCTTTTATTTGTTGTCCTTACTATTGTCTACTTGAGGATGATCAAAAGCATTAAGATCTCTTTTTGTCTCTGCCATGTTGACTCAAAAGACACAAGTGCCCTTCTTCCATTGTGGTTCTACTTTCTTAGGGGGATGAGGATAATTCAATAAAAATATTTTTCATGATATACAAGTTATTTATCATAAGAGAATACTCACCCTAGAGCTAGGTATAACCCTTATGTGTTTTATGTTTTGTGATCACTATCCTTTGATTTGTTCTTCCTTGGGGCCATATCGTTGTGATAACGTGTATTTATTTTGGATGCACGCATACTACATTAAAGAAATTCCTCCCATTGTTGCATATGCAATTGCTTTAACGTGGGGGCATACACTCCACTCAATGCTTTACTCTTTTGCATATCTTGATACTCAAGTTACTTTGCAAACATAGTCTTTTGCTTTGTAATTTTGGTATTTTTGTTTTCATGAGTCAAGTGAACCTTACTAGGCTGGTACAGAGTTACTTTATTTACAGTGATGAACAAATCTCCCTTGGGATGGGAAAAGTGTAGAGGACTAATGCGACGGGCATATCAGTCTTGACATTTTAAGAGCTCCTTCTAGGAACAAATCTAAATATACTTGCATTCATCAGATCCAAGTTTGTTGCTCGATCTGATGACTGTAGCTCATTGTTCATGTGTGTTTACTTCATTTTCAACATATTTACCCTAATTTCAACATTTTTATAATTCAACTTAAAAGAGGGCAATCAATTCAATTCTAGTAAACCTAATAAGGATTCTCAACCCTATCCTTGCTGATTTATGGCTAAATCTATTGGGTTTACCCCTTTTTTTAATGTAATGGTCCCTAAGTATAAATATTAGCAATTTTCATACATCTAATTGTTGAAAACCTAAAACTTTCACCATTTACAGTATCCACGTTGAATGATTTTGAATACATGTGACATTTGATAAATTTGGTTGCAAGTTGGCAAGAGGGCATTTGGTGGTTTCTAAAGAATCACAAATTAGAAATTTTTCTAGGCCTAGGGCCTCTTTTTTTTTTCTAATTTTGTCAATGTGATGAGAACTTAAAATCCATGTATGTTGTGACACCATAGATTAGGGAAAATTGTACTAGGACCATTCCTAACTAAAACATAGTTGATGGCTTTTCTAATTATATTATTGGTAACACTAAACTCATTGAAAGTTGTTTGTTTCTTGGATATTATTAGAGATCATTAATTCAAATATATTTGTACTAGTGGATGTTAAACTGTGGATACACAATAAGCCTTTTATTTTAAAGTTAAGAGTGTTTGGTTGTGAGGTTTATCTTCATGTGCCTGAAAAGAAGTGATATAAACTAGAGCCAACAACCTCATTAATGTATATTTGTTGGTTGCATTGAGAATAAAAAATGTTGTAAGATTTGTATTTTTTCTTACTTTAAAAATGATAAATTCTAAAGATGTAATTTTCAAGGAATTTACCTAGCTAATTTACATGAAGAACAACAAAAAAAGAAAGATAATACTAAAATAGTGAACTTAAAGATATAAAATAAAAAAGTAGAAAGATGCACATTAAGTTAGAGCATATTTAGCTATTAGTTGCTTTTTTACAACTAGTTATTCTTTTTTTCTTTTTTGCTTAAGTTCACTTACGAGTGCTTATTTTAGCTGTGCACCTAGTTTAGCTTTTATGAACCTAGTTATCTAGAGTTGAACTTTATTTATCTCCTCATGCTTGCACTTTAATTCTCCTAAATTTAGCTATGTGATTTCTTTATAAGCACCTCATTGTACAATTGTAACTCATCCTATAATTATGTATTCTTTGCTTTTGAGTAAGATAGCGTTCTTTTATGTAACTCTCTTGTGGAAGGTGTTTTTGTTTGTTGTTTGACATGAAGAAACTTGCGTTGCAAAATTCAACAAAAATAATTAAATGGATTAGAGAATGAAGAGGAAGGAGAAGGTGTAAATAGTTTATATGATTATGAGGGTCATAGTATTTAGAAGAACATGTACAACCTATTACTTGTACCTTGAGATTGTCCACAAAACAATAAGATCATATTGACATGTATAGCCAACTAGATTTCCATTTTATACTTTCTTTGTTAATTATTGGCATGTTTCTTCAAGGGAAAGTAATTCTTACATGTAGGTCAAGTAGGAGGATATGATAACTTTGTGTAATTGTGATACATAGGATCTTGTTAGTTTTTCCAAAGGAAGAAAGCCCAATAGTTGGAAGCGGATGTTTAAAGAAAAAATTAGTATAGTAAATTGATTAGAGTGGTATTAGGCTAGATTAGTGACCAAGACTACTCTTAGAGAGGAGTTAATTTTGGTGAGATTTTATTTCTTGTTGCTAAGTTATCTCCTATTTCCTTTTATCTATTGTTGTTGCTTGAGACTTTGAAATTGAGAAAATAGGATTTACAACTGATTTCGTATATGAGGACACTAAGGAGAACAATTATATAGAATAACATGATTTTTTTTTGGTTAGAGGCTAGTAACATTTCATTTGTACATTAACAACATTCTTTAGATGGACTACAATAGTCAATCGAGATGTGGTCTCATAAGTATGATGGCTTTCCATTACAGTCGGGTTTTGTTAGGACTCCAAAGGATCATTGTGTTTGTATTAAAATATTTGATGTGTTGATGATAAGTAGAGGGGGGAATATGAGGTGGAGAGAGAGAGAGAGAGAGAGAGAGAGAGAGAGAGAGAGAGAGAGAGAGAGAGAGAGAGAGAGAGAGAGCGCTAGGAAGAGATAGGAAAAGAGATACAAAGATAGGGAGAGAGGTGGAGAGGTAGGGAAACAAAGGTAGAGAAAAAAAAAATTGAGAGAAAGAGATTGAAGAGGGAGAGCAAAGCAAGGATTTGAAATCCAATCAGTTATTTTGAATTCATAAATTTAAAATGTTTTAGAAATCTGTTGAAAAAGAACACAAAATCAAAAAACTTTTTAGAATATTGCAAATAACTTCATCATTAAAATTAAATAATTGTCTAATTAGTAAAAAAAATTTAAACCAGAGTGGAATGTTGAAGGATTAAAGCAATCATTTTCAATAACTTCTAATGTTGAAATACTTCTTTCAGACTTTTTCCCGTATTGTAGATTTGCTTACTGATATTAATATATGCTTTTAAAAAAAAATAATGTTCAATAATAAAACCGAAAAAATAAATCAGCTTGATCAATACCAGAAAAAAATGCGCTAAAAAATAACATCATTGGCCACGAAATTCTCGTGGTCGGTATAATTTTAACATCCTAGAGGTTTCCGTGGTGTTCCTCTACCTGGAAATTTAGATGTGATTTTGTATCGACGTTTTTCTTTTAATTTCTCTTTCAAACCATGGGAACGCCCGTGGTTACATTGATTTTATTTTCAAGCGAGACAAACGCAGAGGCTATCGAAGCCGCATTATTACACTCAACCCTTGAAAATGGAATTGTAATTTGATTTAATATATTTCAGTTCAACTTTTGGCACTTGTTTGTTGTTGCGTGGTCCTCGCCATAGACCGAATATTAATATACGTATATTTATTGTCGTATCTCGTTAAATCACATTTGGTCTGTAATATTCCTTATAGTTCTCTTGACTTAGGTGATCTATTGTCTTTGCAAATACAATTTATTAAAGAAAGTTTCGACTGAATCTTATCTTGACAGCACCACCCCTACTATAAAATTGTATCCAAGTTTTCTAGATTGACCGACTCACAGAGTACGTCATCTCAATGAATACGACCGAGTGTCGTGACTGTCGTCAGACGGCTTGACGCATTCCTTCACCATCTGCTATTGACCTGACTTTTTGACCACCTCTCACAAAATATAGGCAAGAAAATGTAGGTCATAACATTATCCCATAAGTAATTGCTTACAAAGAATTTTTTGAATCTACTTTCCAAATAAGCTTAGGGCAGTCAGTTATGGGTTATATTGCAATGGTATTGGTTGCGAGTATTATTATCCTCTGGTGTGTTGCTTTTGTTATTGCTCAACCAGGTCAGTATATACCAGTTAAATCCTAATTGCATATGGCAATTGTATTGTTTTGTTTAACTCTGTTGTATGTATCTCTGTTAAAGCAGGTTTTCTCAGCATCGACTGTGGCGGGAAATCAAATTACAAGCATGAAAACGGTATACAATGGGTTCCTGATGATAATTATATACAAGTCGGGGAAAAGGTAGAAATAAGAAACTCTAGCATGCCAGAATACCAGCAAAGTGTTCGAGTCTTCCCAGGGCCTCTCGACAAATCTTGCTATCAACTGCCCATAACCCCAAAAGTGCCTCACCTTGCAAGAATTTGGTTTTATAATGGTAATTACAGTGTACAATCAGTCTCTCCGCTCTTTAGATTCTCCATTGAGACTACGGAAATGTTGTCCGTGAGAAACATAACAAGCAGAATTTCACAGCTGAACCTGCCGAGCGAGAGGATTTTGTTTAGTTCAAGTGATGCTCTGTTTATTTGCTTGATTAGAACCTCTGAGACGGTTACTCCTTTTATCTCTGCTATTGAATTGAGAACCCTTCAACAAGGCATGTATCCTCAAGCCAAGCCCGGAACAATCTTGCGTATGGAGGCAAGATATGATGCCGGTGGAAATACCACAATCAGGTAATAATACTCATCTTGTTTCGTTTTTCCATAAACCCTTTTAAATTTCCTTTTAGGTTTCACATCTCTTTAATCCATTTATTTAGGTATCCTGAAGACAAATTCGATCGCCTGTGGTCTCCCTTTCTTCTACTGCAAGGACTCCAGACTATTACGTTGCAGGGGACAATCTCAACGAACAACACCCAAGACCTTCCTCCATCTGCCGTTATGCAAACTGCAGCTACGACACTTGCCAACCAGAGCATAGACATGGTTTTCGAACCAATAAGCAACCCCTTACTGTTACTCTATTTTGCAGAAAGCAACGTGCTTAACGTCTCTGATTCAATGACTATGAAGGTTGGGCAAATCAGTTTAACACTCGATCGTGTGGAAAGAGATTTTTCTGCCAAAGAGGTTGGGTTTAATTTTGGGGAAATACCGACGTTCGGAAGAAATTTTACTTTTGACAATATACAGCTGTACAGATCCTCTAACAGAGGTCCCGGTCCTCTCATCAATGCTTTGGAGTACTACCAGCTCATTACTACTGAAATTGCAACTTACTCAGCTGATGGTAAGAACTTCTTGCTTTAGAATTTTTTACTAGTATTAAATTATTTTATTGTTATTAAAATTTTTAATGAAGTCGTCTATTTTGTAATTGTGCAGTTGATGCTCTAGCTGCTATGAAGAAACAGTTTAAAATCAACGATTGGATTTCAGATCCTTGTTTTGTTCTTCCATGGGAAGGAATCCAGTGCAATAACAGTCCTCCTTCTGTCAGAATTTCGGATATGTAATTTTATTCAGAGAATTCTAATTATTTTTATAGGTACAATTGTGGGAAAATAGATTTGAAAGGATGTAACCCATTGGTGTTGTTTACTCTCAGCAACTTGGCCGGAAGGAGTCTGACGGGATCCATACCCACAGTTCTTGCTCAGATGACTGAGCTCATTAACATGTAAGCAAACGGAACTATATATTAGTTTTACATTATTTCGTTTCAAGAATATAATTACAGCGTCATTTCAAGCATGTGTTAAAATGAAGGTAAACAATTAATTTAATACAATTAAAAAAATGACGTGTCTCAATTGTTGACCATATTTAATCTTGTGAAAATTGAATGTCCTATGGGTCAATCTTACAGTTTGGGATTGAGGTAATACAACACAAATTTAATTTTTGAGGCATGGATTTAATATGGTCAACTACAAACTTCAATGTTGTAGTTGTGGGGGGGGGTTTCTTCTATTTGTTAAAATATAATTGATATTTAAAAATATTCATGAGAAGTTGGATTGTAAGTGATAATAATTTTTTACTTAGTTTTTTTGGTAGACTAATTTTATGACTTTTGACAAGTTTTAGTAGAGAATAAACAATCATAATATTTCAAATTAGAATATTTGTATAGACTTTTATTGTTATTGCTTGGGATATTTGATTAATCTAGAATATTAGTTAACATTAAAATAATTGTTTATAAATAATAGGATATACAAAGACAAAATAGCTATTGGAAATGGCTGACAAAAATAAATTTTAAAAATACAAATTTGGAGTTAGTTCTAATTGTATAATTGACTCAAGACTAAGAAAAATTATAATATCAAAATGAGAAATAGATATAGAGAAACATGGACTAACAATGAAACAAATATATTAAAATAGATATTAATAAAGTTGAAAATATCATTTAAAAATCATAAATAAAAATGCATAAATATTTTAAAAAATTCCACTTGATATAAAATTGTACCAAAATTAGTTTATAATGACATTGAAACATTCTATTAAAAATAATTGATGAATAATATGAACATAAATTTTACCATTCCAATAAAAACCAAATAATAATATATCTCTATTAGATATATTCAAATTTAATTATGAAATATTATTTGGAATAAAATGACCGATGCTTTCCCTGTATATACGATTGACGAAGTACTTAATTGTTTTTCAGAAAAATTCTGGTTTTGTTTTGGGTGAAACATCATGGTGGTTAACCTTGCATTTTACATGTATAAACTGACAGAAATCCTTATTTTGGGAATTAAATTATGGTTAATCCTTTCTTACCAACTTGCATGTACACACAGATCGCTGGCAAATAACAATTTGACTGGAACATTACCAGATTTTTCTAGATTGAGAAAGCTGGAGAGACTGTACGTATCTCGATACAATTCCTTGTTTTTTTGGCTTTCTTAATGTATGGCATTTAGCAAAACAGTCAGTTCTAACGTCAAACAACAAACTAATAAAGATCTAAGGAATTCGGTGGGTCCGTTGTGCAGACATTTACAAAACAACAGCTTGAGTGGTGAAATTCCAGACTGGGTATCCCAACTAGACAATCTTAAAGAGCTGTAGGTTTTCTCTTCTCGCTTCTAATTTACAGTCAACACCGTCGTACAAGTACTGAAACCTTGTAATGATTTCTTTTCTGATTGTGACAGATTCATAGACTACAATAATTTCAGCGGCGTAATTCCCCAACTTCTCCTTCAGAAGAATATATTAACGTAATATTATCACATGCTATTCGTTCTTATTTTATCTATGATACTACTTTGTATAACATTTTCTTATCAAATAGCATTGTACATCGGAATACGGAATGTGTTTATTTTGTATTCAAATCCTGCAGTTACGAAGGCAATAAGTACCTTACTAATACGTCTCAGAATCCAACCCCTTCCAACTCAAACCGGAGCAATGTAGGAGTTATCGTTGGAGCTATAGGAGGCGGCATCATAATTATAGCTTTTATTTTGATTGTAAGTATTATTGTGTACCGAAGGAAATTTAGGAGAAAGGATATCGTACTTGCAGATTCCAAAGGCAGCGCATCAGAAAGCAAATCTGTAAATATCTTTGAACTCGGTAAGAAAATGTTTCTCTTTTCAGTAAGAGTTTATTAAATCAACAACTTTTATACCTTATTAAAAGTAGCTAGATTTACAACCAATTCAAATGAATTGCAGACTACTCAATGGTTTTGGTACCGAACCCAACAAAATCCCGTGCGTTTACCCTAGAAGAGATGATGACATCTACAGAAAACTTTAGCTTTAAGATCGGACGAGGTGGCTTTGGTTCTGTGTTCCGTGGTAAATTGCAGGGCGGAAATCAAATTGCAGTAAAAGTGCTCTCTCTTTTCTCCAAACAAGGAGTTCTAGAGTTTCTGAACGAGGTAATATTAGATTCTTAAATCCTCATATTATATATTTGTATTTTCAGCCTAACAATGTTAAATCTCATTCACATGGAAAACAATTACTACAGAAATCTAATATATATTGTTTCAAACTTGCTGAACAGATTGATCTTCTGTCGAGAGTTCATCACAAGAACTTGGTGTCTTTGCTTGGTTATTGCAACGAATCCAGAGAATTAATGCTTGTATATGAATATATGGTTGTAGGCTCCTTAAAAGATCGTCTTTATGGTAATTAAATGTCCCCCGTAAAATATTCTTCCATTTGCTGCATATTTATGAATATGGAAAACTATAACTTCACCACAAAAATCACTTTCTTGCTCCCAGGTAACAGTGCAGGGCAATATCCGAATCTAGATTGGAAAACCAGGCTTAGCATAGCCTTAGATGCAGCGCAAGGTAAACAATTTCTGTCATAAAGCTACATATAAATACCAGTTTTCTTGATCTAATACTACAAATGATTATTTGAAGGATTGGAATACCTGCACATAAGTTGCACCCCAAAAATTATTCACAGAGATATAAAGACTGCCAACATTCTTCTAGACGAAAATTTAAATGGGAAACTGGCAGATTTCGGTCTTTCAAGAGTGACAATTGATGGAGAGGATTCTCATGTCACAACTACTGTGAAAGGAACAGCAGGATACCTAGATCCAGAGTAATTTTCTACTTGCCCTCTGTTTGCGTACTCCGCAATTCTAAAATTGATAAATTTGTTTTGACATTGTATTTCTATGCGTGACAGGTATTTTAAGACAGAAGTCCTGACTGACAAGAGTGATATCTATAGTTTTGGGGTGGTTTTGTTAGAGATCATTTGTGGCAGAGCACCTATAGATACAAAAGTTTCTTCAAATGAAATTAATCTTGTTAGATGGGTGTGATATTTTTCTAACCTTTCCGTCATTGCAAATTAAGACAGTAATTTGAGGCTTCAATTATTAGAGAAATTGAC
>NW_026730581.1:0-9762 GCF_030272615.1 Cryptomeria japonica
TAAAACATGATACTTGTTGCTATCTCATGGCACTTTATCTGCAGTGATCTTTCCTCTTGCTCTGTTATGTAATTTGTGACTATTTGAAGATGATAATAATGCTTGTGGTTGTAGTAAGACCTTTAATGCATGAGATTGACAACAGACTAATCTCTCTTATTATGAAATAATTCTCTGCTTTATATATATTGACACAATCTTGTAATTTCTTCTCCTCGTCACTGTTCTATATCTTGAAAGCTTTATTGTGTATGGATTGACTGTATCACAATCATTTTACTGTTGCATTATTTTCTGTCATGATCCCCGAGCTTGGTCCTAGCAAGGTTGCTCTAATTTTTAAGGTTGCATCCTTGTCTGTGAAATGATTGTATCTTGAGATTTTCACTATATTTCTCTCATAATGTTTTGCACTTGCACAATGACTCTAGTTAGTTGTCCCTCGTTGAGTGCGACCATTTTTTATTGTTGTATATACTGCCACTGGATCGTAGTTTATACTGTCATTGAGTGACAGTATATGTGACTATGGATATGATTGTACTCCATGTCTGGCAGTTGAGTAGTGTCACCCCGTGAGTTATGAATGGTATGTTGATCTCAACCCTTGTGAGAGCCCATTTTAACCCACATACCTGATATATATGAAATGAAAAACCTGTCTCTACACAAGAAACAAACAAGTTAGATAAAACATGATACTTGTTGTTATCTCATGGAACTTTATCTACAGTGATCTTTCCTCTTGCTTTGAGTTTGATGTAGCATTCTAAGCACATTAGGAATAGTAGTATGTATGTAGGAGTGAGATAAGTAACCCTGAGCTCTAACAAAATTTTTTTTCTCTATTTCAGGTCATCTTTTTGAGTGGACAGCAGGGTAGTTGGATCAAGGTCTGATCAGAAGACTTATAGAAGGAACTATCAACCCACTCAGGCAATGATGGGTTCCTTCTCTCCCATTTTCTTACCTTCTTATGTTCTTTATGTTTTTATCGTGTTATGATCATGTGGATCATCTCTTGGATATTCCCACGGCTTGTGTGGGATCTTGTGAACAATTTGTTTTCATAAATAAAGATGTATTTTATGCAATTTTAAACTTGAATATCTTTTGTTTGGTTTACACAATTGCACATCCGAAAATGAATACTTTGTATAACATACGTTTACTTGTGAATGCAATCAGAAATTTATATATTTCCATATCTCTCCAATGCAATCTTGATGTTACTTCATTAAAATTCTTGCATATCTTGAAACAAACTTTTGACTTTCAAACCATGATGTAAAGATGGAGAAACTGATAAAAAAAATTGTGTACCTTTTTCCAACTGCAATATATAAGGCTTGTATCAGGCCACCAAATTTAGGTGTAGCAAAAATTTGGTAACATTTTTTGGCGACCTCTCATGTAGTACCCCTACCCTAATCAATTTCTAATATCGATTTGACCTTGGTTAGTTTATCATAATATAATGATTATAGTCAGATGTTTTGATTTTAGTGCATACCTGTTAATGTGGTTTTCACACCAATTCGTATGCAAATTATTAATTCTCCTTTTTCGCGTTATTATCTCGGGCTAACACTTTCATTAAGTTTATATATATATGCATGTATGACTCTTGGTTGCAGGATATTTCAGGTACAGTACATCATGGGTGTGAGGTTCGTCTCTACCTAGATTCACAGGTTTGAGTGTACCTCTTTGGTCCTTAGAATTTGGATTAGGTGGTCATAAGACCCTCGTTTGACTCTAGTCGTGCTCAAGTGAGCATCGTCAGTCGTCATCGATTTTCCCTTTGGTTGGGTATGCGGGTCGTCTGTCGGTGTGGCTTTCTTGAGTTGCATATTTTTTGTGTGGGGTTAAATCGAGTAATTAATCCTTAATTTGTAATTTGATTTAATGTGTGTTTTCGCATTAGTATTTTGGGGACTAAATTAAATAGGCTCCCATTTCATGTTATTAATCGTTAATTGAATTGCTCAATTTAGATTAGTAGCAAGTTCAATTAAATGGTTAATTTTAATGTTAAATTATTATGTTTATGCTGTTGGAAAAGAAAGATTTAAATTTAATTGAAATAGAATTAATTTAATCTTGTTGGCATTTTTGAAAGAGAAAGGTTAATTTCAGTTATTTGAGAAAATCAGTTTTTAAATTGAAAGGCAAGTTAATATATTGATATAGTTGGAAAAGAATGATTTTTGAGGAATTATTTTAAATAAAAATTTTAAATCCAAAAATAAAATTTTGGTCAAACTTCTCCCATTTAACCTAGATTTTGGGAAAAATATTGGAGATTGGATTTTTTTTGGAAAATATTTTTGGATGGAAAATTTGGGGGTTTGGGGAGGAGAAGGAATTTCTTGAGTTGGAGAATTGGGCTCTTCTTCAATCTTTCCAGGATTGCTAAGCCAGCTAGGCCTCTGGTTTATTTCATTGGCTTCTTGTTTTAAAGAAATTGTTTTGGATTTTGAAGGAATCTGTTTGTGAAGATTAAAAATCTCATCTATTTGGGGGAAAATGAAACAGTTGTAATTTTAATTCCAATCCAATCCCCTCATGTTATGTTTCCATTCCAAGTTTAGATTTCGGTTGTTCTGGTTGTGTTAAAATAAAAAATAAACTTGAGTTGCCAATTTACAATAAAAATTTGTTTAAATTCCAAATTAATGTTTTAAAAATTCAAGCTTTTATCAGTGAAATCTGTTTGTTTTTGGTTAAATGGAAATGGAAGAATGATATAAATTTTCGCAGTCTCAGTATTGGGGCTTTCTGGTGTTTTCTTTTCTTAAAAAAAATAGGTATATGTTAATCTTTTAATGATTTTGGAAATGTTCCCAATTGTTCTCAAAAAATTTCTGAGTTTTGTTTATATATATATATATATATATATTCTTGCTGGTCTGAGAGTACCCAGCAGCTGGACTGTGGGTTATCTTTTGTTTTTTTGTATATAAAAAAAATTTAAAAAGATAAAAATCAAAATAAAGCATTAACTATGTTTAAATCAGCGTTGGTTTGGCTAAATGGGGGAGGGGTGGTGTAAAGCCGAGGCCCTCGAGCCATGGTTGGAGAGAGTCAAGGCTTCCCCAAGCCATGGGGAGAGCCCTGCGGTGAGGCCATGTCGTGGCCTCCACGCAGCCAAGGCTGGGTGGAGTCCACGTCATGGTCTCCCCAACCTTCCCTTGGGGGAAACGGAGGCCCACGTGGGTCTGCCCTTGGGCTATGTAATTTTTATTTATTTATTTTTTATTATTAATAAAAATAATAATATAAGATGTTAAATTAATGTGGATTTTAAAATGTTTTAATTTTATTAAGTTTTAGTTAATATATTATATTATATATATTAATTATTAATTCTAAATTAATGTATATCTTAAATATACGTTAATCGTGATTATATATATATATATATATATATATATATATATATATATATATATATATATATATATATATATATATATATATACACACTTAATTTATTAATTTCGTTATTGATTATTAATTGGCTGCGTGGAGGCCACGACATGGCCTCCCCAACCTTCCCTTGGGGGAAACGGAGGCCCACGTGGGTCTGCCCTTGGGCTATGTAATTTTTATTTATTTATTTTTTATTATTAATAAAAATAATAATATAAGATGTTAAATTAATGTGGATTTTAAAATGTTTTAATTTTATTAAGTTTTAGTTAATATATTATATTATATATATTAATTATTAATTCTAAATTAATGTATATCTTAAATATACGTTAATCGTGATAATTTATATATATATATATATATATATATATATATATATACTTAATTTATTAATTTCGTTATTGATTATTAATTTGTTATATTTAATTAATCGCGGCTTAATAAATATATACATTAATTAATAGTTTATTTTGGTATTTTTTCTATATGTACGTAAGGAAGTAATTTTGTGGATTTGTAGAAATGTTTGACCATTCTTGGTTCCTTTAAATGTATATTTTCTTAATCGGAAAAGTGTAACTTGTTTCCTGAGAGATGAACATGGAGACATTATTTTCGAACCAGTATGATCATGATGTTTTATTTGGAGATTAAATAGCATATTTAGTTGGTTAATGGTTATTTAATTATAGTCATGTGAACTTGGTTTAAGAACTCATAATGGCATATTTATGTATGTTCAATGCAAATGAACCTCAGTGAGTTAGAAAACCAAAAACGATTTGTACCTAGATGAAGTAGCTAACTGCAATCAAACTTAGATCAATTAGAAAATTGGACCGATTTTAATGTTTAAATCAATTTGGAAAAAAAGATTGTCTTTTCCGGTTATTGCCTTTGCAAGTTTAATTTCAGTATTTGCGTTTGCTTAAATAATGGCAAGTCGTGCTTTGTTTGATTGGACCCTATCGTATGGATTGATTTGGGTACCTGTTTCTGTCCTCGGTCTCGAGTTGACTGTTATTTTGTTGTGGTGTTGTATTGGTCATATCCTGTATGTGGGTGTCGAATGATGATTCGTGGTTGACCATAGTTGGTCAGGTCTTTGGTTAGAGTACCGTCAATAAGTGTACCTCATATGAAGTCATGTTTGACCAAATGGTTGTTCCCTCTATGTTGAACTCTATTTTCTTGACCATGTGTATTCCTTGGTTTTTGAGGTCACTTGAGTATAGTCTAGTGTTGTATGGGAAAGTGGCTTTTCGTCCAAAGTGGCTACTGGGTAACCCATCGAAAGTGAGTCTAATAAGTGATAACCTAACAGTAGATTAGAATGTTAATCTCTAAGTAAGATAATTATGCCTCACACATGGGACGAGTGCTAACACATACTCGACATGCTATGAGAAGGCCTGAAATGGAAAACCATCATCCTTGTCTTCACGAAAAGATGTGTAGGTCCACATGAGGCTTGGATGGGCCGGAGGTTCAGATTAGGTTGCCAAGGTAACCCAGTGTATGGGGTCAGAACCTATGAAGACCTGCCATGGTAACCATACCAGGTTTTGTGATGACACTTGTCCCTACGTTCGCTAGTGTGTGGTTGTATTATCTTGATAGGAGCGTGTTTGTAGGTCATCCTATTGTTTATGCCCTTGTGAGTACCAGTTTCATGCTAGACCTTGGGTTACGATGACTCAGTTTTGTGGATGCTCTAGTGTACCTTTGTATTAGCTTCGATTATGATCAGCTGGATCCTCTCCTTTTCAGGGATCGTTTATGTATTTATTGACTAATGTGGTCGTTTGTATATTGGTTATGTTTCGCCTTGATGGCAGAATTGTAAATAATGAGAACCTCATGTATTCTTAACTTTATTAATTATCAGAGGGGTCTTGCAGTTGAGCAGACCCAGAGATGTAGCCCTTTAGGGGTGAACTCCAAGATCATCTTGGTGTTATATGATGCTTTTGTTCTTATGTTTCATGTTTAGTGTTAGCATGTATAGATGACATTTTGATAGAATGTATAAGTGGATAAGATGAAATTAATGTTAAATGCATGTATGCAATCCTCTCTTAGATGCAGTAAATTGGATCATGAATGAATGTAGCTTAGTATAATGGAATACATTCAGTTATTGTTAATGAAATTAAGTATGCATAGAAAGAACTCATTAGTTTATGATGAGATTAAAGTGTGTTATTAAATTAGATGCATGGCTTATATTTTAATGAAAAGTTTGAATGAAGGGTATAGATAAATCTTAATGGATGAACCTTATATTGTGATCTATATTTTCATCTATCTGAAAGAAATTATCCTTGTTTAAGAATTATCTCGTTATAAGATAATCAACTTATTGGATTTATTAGTGTGAGTTAAGTTAAATGTGTAATTAAGTAATCACGTTGGGAAACCCTTTAGGTGTTAGTTGATGTCTTCCACTATGTAATTAGAATTTTGATATCTCATTGTATCTTAATGTTGTGTTTATCTTTAAAAAAAAATTATTGCACTCTATTCTTGTGTTATGGCTTAATCCCTTTAGGGTTTCCTGGCGGGGTATTACATTTGGTATCAGAGCACATGTTGCAAACACTGAGATCTTTGGTGTCGCATGTGCCCTTAGCTGGTGTGAGGTGTATTGACCTTATGTGTATGCTTGTCCTCCCTTTTGTATGTGAGTGATTGAGTAGACCTTAACTTGTGTGTAACATGTGTGTTCACATTCTTGATGGTTGTGTTTTGAGTGAGTGATTGTTATTTGAATTTCTTATTGAGGTCTTGGTCTATGATTACTCATATTCTGAAAGAGAGTCGTATGTACCTTCCTTATTGACTGTTGTACTCTTTAAACTAATCCATTTGGGTTGGTCCGTACTTGTCTTGAATTTGAAAGTGTGAACTGTGCTTGTTTAAGAGTATGATCTAGCTTAGTGTTGTCCACTTGAAGGACTAGTATGGTAGATATTGAATGCTTATTTTGTAGCAAATTGAATGATTATCACCCTTCCTCCTCTCTCTCGTTAGATATTAAAATATTTGGGATATGTGTAATTATCTCTGATTTGAGTTTTCTTTTTGCGAGAGAAAGGTTGCGACTTCTTGAGCCCTTGTGTGAGCCTTATGACGCTTATGTGTTTTAGATAATAAAAGGGGCTTGGGGTTTGAAAGTTAATAGTGGTAATTGGGAGGAAACTGTATGTTTACATTAAAGAATTCTCCATGTGTTTTGTAGGAGTAACATAATTAAATTCTATCTTAAGTGAGGTACATTAATATGCAAATAGTTGTTATGTAAAACTATTGTTTGTAAAAGAGGTATTAAGGGAACATGTTATAGTAGCTTCGAGAGTGTATTAATGTGTTCCACAAAAGATTGTTTTATGTGTTTCATTAAACCAGTTCGATTGAGGATCTATTTTAATAATGCTCCATTGAATGTGCTTTTGGATATAGGTAATTACATTATTATGTTTAGAAAGTGCAAATGAAAAGCTTGTTTGATGTGCATGCATTAATATGTACCATTTTGTTGATAGCTCCTTGCTTACCTTCTTATCATAATTTGATTTTCATTGATAGGTTGCAAATTGTGATATGTGTTTGTATTGTATTAAAGTAGTGAGTGTGCGCAAGAGGTCTGGTACTATCGATAAGATTGCTTGTTTTGTTCTCTGTTGTTTGGAAAACTAGAACATTCTATTGCAACCATAGTATTTGGAAATGTCATGTTAGGCTGATTGGAATCCTTCTAAGCGGTAGTGAAATGAAAACCATGCAATTAAAATGATAGGCTTATAGTGAGAAATTTTAGTATATAGTGTGATCTTGATTGATCTTGTGTCTTTGTAGGAAATAGTTGTATTATCAAACTCTCTTTTCCTTCTCTCTTTGCCTAGATTATAAGATTTTTAGAAATGCTACGAAGAATGCATTGATTTAAATAGAATGGTTATAAAACATGTGAAATTGTACTGTTGCATTTTGGCTTCATATTGAAAGATGAAATTCCTCTTTGGGAACAGAATTTGTATAGTTAGTAATTTAGTTACGAATGTTTAGTGAAATTCGAGAAAGATATAGGAATGATGTTATTTCCTTATGTAAATGTGAATTGTTAATAATTTCAGTATTTGTATCTAGAGTAAACTTGATTCAGCTATTCATGTGGAAAGAATAATTAAAATCTTCCTTGAGTAGATGATAGCGTACTAGAAAGTACTCCCCATAAATGTGACTAAACCAATATTGGTGTATTCGTGTGTATTGTAAGAAACCAGTGCTTATTATATGTGCCCATGGGTTGGTGAAGTAATCAACCATGGAGGATATGTTGCTTATGATTATGGGAAACCATACCGTTTATGCGATGTTGCTTATTTGTTTCCCTACTGAGTACCAAACCTCGGGTTGTGGGTAATTCAGTATGTTAAGGGGTAGCATTTGAAGTCACCATTCCTTGAATAGTATGGATTGGCGTATGAGTAATGTCGGCGCGAAGCAACTTTAGCTTCTCTATTTTGAGGAATGATATAGTTATACTATAAGACTGTATCAAAGGTGTACTCAATACTTTCGCCTTTTGATGAATCTATTTATAGGTTTATGTGTGACAGCCTATTCCTCTCCTTTATTTGAGCATTTTGATGGTGATTCTTGAGCATAGTGATGGTGTATTTTGGAGGACCCTTTGCCATGTCTTCATGAAAGGTAGGTTTATTCACATGAGCTGCCAGTTAGTATGTGATGGTGGGCATGTGAGTAGACCTTAACCATGTATACCTCTGGCTTACGATGAGTATCCTTATACATACGTCACTATGCGGGACGTGACTTGAGTGTGTTTGTTTCCATGAGGTACACTACCATGCAGGATACGTCCATTGCATGTCTTCTTTGCTTGGGGTATTGTCATGTCGCATGAGGACGTGATGCAAGATGATGTCGAGGTGCACACCGCCATGCCATGTGGGTAGTGTGACTATGTCGCACCACATGATGAGCTACTATGATGGCTAGACGATTGTTCCTTCCTTCCTCGTTGGTGGCTAGATGCTAGTCACATAGTGATGTTATGTGCAATTGTGATATTCTTATTATTCCTTTGGGGACCAACAATTTATTTTACTTTGACTTTGAAGGTTTAGCCATGATCTTGTGATGTTTTGCATTCTTGATTTGGTGTTGCAAATTCTGGATTATTTTCTTGCCTTACTGTTGGAATTGATGATTTATTATCTTTATTCATCTATACTTTGGTGGCTAAACTGATTTATCCTTATTGTTTTCGTATGTTGGTCTTGTGTTGAAATGTGAAATTCCTCTCCAAGGATGTATTAGACGGTCTTGGTAGAGTGTGTACGAGGAAGTAGACGTAAGGAACCTTGAGGATGGGGGTATGTGAGGCTCTGATGCAACTAGGATCCACTACCTACCTATGTGTGGTGACTATCTCTTGGAAGCTAACGACCTTACTCAACAAGGGATGTTCACGAAGGTCTCGTATGGAAGGTAGCACCGCTATGGTGTGCCTATCACCATCGAGCCTTGAGTGAGATATTGGATAGTTATGATCATATTATTGTTCTGAGAACAAGCATAGAGATGTTGATCGTGCATGTTATCTTTGACCAAGCATTAGACATGCTCACATGTGGCCTTTTGAGTTATGCAATCCAGGTTGTAGATGGTCGTTATGTGTATCATGGAGTAAATTGTGTTAACTTGTCACTATGTTATGGGACATAGTCTTTGGAAAGGTTTTCTTATGCTTGGCAAGTGTAAACAATTGAGTTATTTACGTTGCTCTTATTTGTGAAAGTTAACTTGGTTGTAGAAATTAAAATTTTGAAGCTAGTTCTATGCGATAAAGTTTTATGAAAAAGATGTATTGGTAAAGGAAGTTGATCTTAATGGCATGTTTTCTTGTCATAGTTGGTAGATGAGTATGGTAATTGTTGTTTACCTCTTTGTAATGCATTAACTTGGTGTAAAGAAAGAGAGAAAATTCTTGTTTCTCTGCTATGATTGTGGATAATTCCTAGAATGTTATACAAAATGTATGTATTTAGATGTATCTTGCCAATGGGTAATGGCATTTGTAAAGGATTTAGCAATAATGTTTCATTTATTTATGGAAATAGTCCTATGTGCAATTTAATATTGGTTGAATGAGTTTCAGGGCTTATGTGTGCGACATGTTCTCCATCTAGCCTTACGACTTCCAGGAGTAAGTCGGAACCTAGGGGGGAAGAATGTAGTACCCCTGCCCTAATCAATTTCTAATCTCGGTTTGACCTTGGTTAGTTTATCATAATA
>NW_026730582.1:0-9721 GCF_030272615.1 Cryptomeria japonica
TTGAATCAGAAAACATTCATAGGGAGTTTTAAACAAAAATTTATTAGGAACAGCCAACCCCAAATTTTTATTTTAAAATCAATTTGAGCAACCAAAATTTGATCTAGAGGTTGGGAAAGAAAGCAAGGAGGGTTTGAGTTTGTGATTTAACTACAACTCTTCCATTTTCCACAAAATATATGAGATTATCAACAAACACAACCAGATTTCTTCAAAATCAAAACAATCTCTATTTAGCAAAGAAACTAAAGAGATAAACAAGAATCCTACCTTAATCAGCAATCCTGGGAAAGATTTGATGAAGAGCCCAACCTGCAAGCCCAAGAAAATCCTTCTCCCCCAAATGCCCAAAATTTTCATCCCAAAAATAATTCTTTTTAAAAATATTTTCCAAACATAGGTTAAAAAGAAAATGTTTGACCAAAATTCATTTTTTTTGGATTTAAAATACTTTTCTCCAAATAAAAATGAAAATCATTATTTTCAAACAATTCAAATATGCTAAACTTGCTTTTCTTCTAAAAATGATTTTCTTAATTTAATTGAAACTAACATTTATATTCCAAAATGCCAAGGAGGATAAAATATTTCGATTTTTCAAATACTATTTAACCTTTCCTTTCAAAATGCATAAACTGAATAAATTCATCATTTAAAAATTATAATTTAATCGAACTTGCTACAAACATGAATAGAGAAATTCTAATTAATGATTAATCGCACAAAGGGGTCCTATTTAATTTAGTCCCTTATTTTACTAATGCATGAATAGAGAAATTCTAATTAATGATTAATCGCACAAAGGGGTCTTATTTAATTTAGTCCCTTATTTTACTAATGCGTGAATAGAGAAATTATAATTAATGATTAATCGCACAAAGGGGTCCTATTTAATTTAGTCCCTTAATTTACTAATGCGTAAAAGGACACATTTAATCAAATTAAATACTAAGGATTAAATACTCAATTTACCACATGCAAAACACGCAACTCAAGAAAGCCAACCAGATACACGACCCGCATACCCAACCAAAGGGGAAACTGACGGACGACTGACGACGCTCACTTGAGCATGATTAGGGTAAAACGAGGGTCTTACAACTACCTAATCCAAATCCTTAGGACCAATAAGGTACACTCAAACCTACGAATCCATGTGGAGACGAACCTCGTACCTATGCGGTAGTGTACATGCAATCTCCTGCAACCATGAGCCACACATGCATACATATATATTTAATGAAGTGTTAGCTCGAGATTAATAACACGAATCAGGAGAACAAATAAACTTGCATAAGAGTTGATGCAAAAATACATTTACAGGTACGCACAATAATCATAATATCTTACTATAACATTACATCATGGTAAGTCAACCAAGGTCAAATGTCATGCCCAAACTTTTGGGCACAAACGGAATAATTTTTTTTATTTATAAATACTCAACTAAGTACGATTAACTTAAATGCAACTAGTTTGGTCTTAACTATGTTTTGAATGAATCAAACAATTAAATTAATTGGGCGATAAAATTTTCTAAGTTATAAGCGAGCTAATATTTCCCCAAAAAGTTATCACTAATCTCCATTATTAAATAATTAATTTTCCCTTAGCAATTAATCTCAAACGTAATACATGATCTTTAATTTAATTGATCAATAATCTCTTATAGTTCTGTAACTACCTAGGGTCTAAATTTAATTTCCCCTAACTCTTTGATTAAATTAACCCACTAAATAAAATATTCATTAATGAAGAAGTGCCTAATAAATTTCAAAATAAATGGACCAACAGGGCACTACATGAATTGTTATGTTTACCCAAGGGTTTATCCTACCCAACGTTTTAAATTTTTCTCACTAGATGCTCCTACATTCATTTATTAATTAAAAACACAATCCTTATCTTACAACTATCTATTTGAACCCAAATAAATATAGAATTTAAATTATATATATATATATATATATATATGCTTATGAATATATTCTAAAGAGAGAGGGGGGGGGGAGTTTTTATTTTAATTTATTATTTTACCCCCTTTTAAAAAAAAAAAATAACCTACAAGTCACATGCTACCCTAAACTTTTCTTTATCACACCCACACACACATATCTTATATAAAATAACCAAGTGTGCTTGCCCTAACCCGAAACTAGGGTTAGGGCAAATATGTTTTAACATCTATTATTTTGTGAGTGGTGTGTGTGTGTGTGAAAAACTCCTTTCTTTTTTTTTCTGTGTGTGTGTGCAGGTGCGGTAGTGGCGGCCCGAGCTCTAACCCTTGGCCGAGCGGCCAAAGAGATGGCGGCGGAATTGGGGGATGGCGGCAGAGGTGGTTTTTTTGAGTGGGGAGTGAGCGGCAGTGGGCGGGGGTTTCCCCCAGGCGCCACTGTGCTTACCCACAGTGCGGCCGAGCGCCGTCCACTGTGGGTAGTCACAGTGGCAAACCGGGAGCCACCACCACTGTGGTTACCCACAGTGGGGGACCCGGTGCCGTCCACTGTGGTTACCCACAGTGGCGGCGCCGAGCCGTCCACTGTGAGTAATCACAATGCGGGCACGACCGCGTCGTCCCCTGTTTTCACAGGGGTTCGGCCCTTTGGTGACTTTAAATTTTTTTTTGTAATACTTTTTTTTTAAATATGATAAAAAAAACATTTAATATGTATATATATATATATATATATATATATATATATATATTTTTGTTTGTTAGAAATTTTAACATGTAAATATTTCACTGTTATTTTTTTTTTTTGCTTAATAAACAGATTATCAGAATACTCTTTAAGGAAATAAAATATTTATAAATAAATAAATATATATATATATATATATATATATATATATATATATATATATATATATATATATATACTTTTTAAGCTATAATCCATTTAGGCATTTTTTTTTGAGTTGATTATTTTTGTGAATCTATAAAATGCATACAAGATTTTCCTAATACTATTTGCAGTTTGTCAAATGGGGAAACTAATTTATTTTTATAAAAAAAAAAACAAAGTTGAAAAAATATGTATGTTGAATATTCTGTTTTTTTTTTTTTTGTTTAAAAACAGCATTCTGCAACTAACATCTACAATGCATCCTAACAGCACTTAATATACATTTTTTTTTTGATAACAAAATAAACTAAAACTAGATGCTAATTTTTTTTTGAAAAGAAATAGACTATCATAATAAGATTTATTTCTATTTTCAATGGAAAAATAATGACAGTTTTATTTGCAGCAGTATTATTATAGCTAAATGAACATATAGAGACAAATTAAATTTCATTTGCCAAATAGACATAAGTGCAACAACATCCTTTTTTTTTATGAAGATTTAAATACAAACTAATTTCATTTCTCCTTCCCTTTTTGCAATACTAACACAAGTAGGAAAAATATACTTCTTTTACAAATTTAAGTACAAGGTAAATAAGATTACAAATAGGTATGAAAACCCAACAAGTATTTTCCCTTCCATAGTAATATGAATACAATATATACACTTCTTTTTTGAAAATAAATACAACAAACACTTTTTTTTTTTACAAGCTAATATTGAATACATATTCTTCTTTAAAACTTTTTTGCAACACAAAAACAGCAACAAAGCTCTTTATTCTTTATTTTCCCATCCAAAGCAACCTGCAATAAAAACACAACTTGACCATGGAGAGCTCACCTCCCAACCTAGGCTTACTAGAAGCCACCCCCGAGCTTGGAGAACCAAGCACTAGATGAGTTACAAACAAGAAAACAACACAACAAATAAGGCAAACACTCAACATACATCTTCCCATCCCAAGCTACACTTTCACCACATCTTGTGATGATCTTTCCACGGGTGGAATTGGACCAAGTACCATTGGGGAGATTGCAAGCCAAAATACAACTCAAGCCACCTCATGGCAATACAAAATACAACAAATAATACACCTCCACACCTTATGCCCCCCAAAAGCTCAAAGGCCATATTTTCTCCCCTTATGACCCCCAAATGCATACACAAGGCTATGCAGCAAGGGTCACAAAGAACACCCTTGAGATCACTCTCCTTAAGGAGAGCCTCTCACCCAAGGCTGTCATGCTTCTTCCACCCCAAGACCATCCTACTCTCCCAAGAGTAGGAGGTCTTGAACACTCCCAAAACAAGAACACTTAAACAAAAAACATAGAAATGAAAACTTGCATTTTTCTCCTACAAAAATTTACATATACACATCTCATTCAACAAGCATTTCTTTCTTTCAAACAACTTAAACAACATAAACAAAAGAAAGTAAAACCAACCTTAATCTGCCAATAGGTATGTTAGATTTAGTTGGGGATGAGCTGCCCAAATCCACACAAACTTTTCACCAATCTTCCCCCAAAAATTCTATTCTACAACTAATTTTTCAAACAAGTGCATAATCTCCAACAATGGAGAGTGGGTGATTACTCACTAAGTCCCTAATCCTTGCCTAAGAAGGCCTCTCACACACTTCCCAACCCCTTGGGTGAGGTGAGAGTTCCCATTGGTTGCTCTTCCCAAACTCTTACACATTACTAAAACTGGAAAGGGAAAAGGTGAGAGAAGATGGGGAAGAGAGTTTGACATCAAAAGGGAAGGTTGTCTATCCTAGGAGGAACTTTCTAAGTTGAATTTTCGCTCACCTTGGAAAACCACTTTTTGAGGTGACTAAACAGTCACATGGGAGTAGTCACATGTTTCAAAATACCCCTAACCCATAGGTATACCCTTTGGACCTTTGGAAAAGCCCTAAAACTGACCCTAGGAGTCCATTTAACCCCTTAGAAACACAACTGAAGTTTACCTACGGGTCAAACCTGAGTTGACCACTCCCAAGACTCCCTACCCAAGGCAAATTTGGGACCACACTCATGTGTTTGAATGGCTTTGGTAGAAACAAAACTCCCTCCAAGAGACAAGTCAAAATCAATGACACTAATCATCACATGTGTCAAGTGACACCATAAAATACAATATAAGAATCACACATGGAATTAGTCTCTTGTAGGATTACACATATACATAAAAATAAATTTTAACTCTCAAGCATCATTCACTTCACAAATAAAATACATTACAAACGGGGTGTTGTCTCTCCAAATAGACAACCCCTGGCTTAACAAACGTACATTGGTCTAGGTTTGGTTCTCCATATAAATTCCATGGTCACATGGATAAATTTCCTGCGCATCTCAATTAACACATTAGTAATTCCAAATAATCACAATTATACATAATTAAATACATGGATTTCATTGCACATCAAACACTCATACATTTGGCAATAATAATTCAATATCTCATCCATTCAAATTCGATTCCACATAAGCAATTAACATAATTTTCAAAATTGAACCATTCATAAAATAAGCATCATTTTTTTTTTATCATCAAAATCAAGTCCTGCAAATTCCAATAATGACATTCACCATTTCAAAGTAATTCTATTCTAGCAACATGTAAAGTTTCATAATCATCAAGCATAAAATAAAGCAACATCATATGTCAATGTGATCCAAATCATGGAGTCATATAGGTTCTAAATCCATAAAGCATAAAATAAAGCATCCATAATAGTCTCAATATGCAAATAACTGAAAATGTCAAACTGAGTCGGGGTAGGGCCTCACACCCTCCCCCTCTAGGCATGAACTTCCTCCTGGAGTTCATCAAAAAGGTGGGGGTACTATGATCTCATGCGTGCTGCATCCTCCCATGAGGCTGTGACCTCATCATAGCAATCCCACTGGACCCTAACCTAGTCCAGCTCTCGACCTCGAAGACCCAGCATCTGGAGTGCCAAAATGCGAATGGGGTCCAAGGCTAGCTGCCCGTCCGACTCCACCTGCAAGGCATCCCAATCTATAATATGAGACTCATCATAGATATACATCCTCAAAACTGAAACATGAAACACATCGTGGATGCGTGACAGGCTAGGTGGCAATGCTAGATGGTAGGCAACTGGTCCTATCCTCTCAAGGATCTCAAATGGTCCTACAAATCGAGGTGTGAGCTTAAAACCCTTTCCATATCGGATTGGACTCTTATGCGGTCGCACTCTCAAGAAGACTCTGTCTCCAACCAAGTAGCTACAATCTATCCTCTTCGCATCTGCATATTTCTTCTGTCTATCCTGTGCCTCTCTAAGATGCTGCCTAATCAAGTCCACCTACTGCTCCATATCCTGAACTATCTCAGGACCAATAGCAACTCTGTCCTCTATGCAGTCCCAACTCAATGGTGTCCTACAAGGTCTGCCATATAATGCCTGATAGGGTGGCATCCCCAAGGACGTGTGATGCCCATTGTTATAGGCAAACTCCACTAAGGGAAGGTACTCTTCCCATCAGGTCTGGTGATCCATGACATACATGCGAAGCATATCCTCTAACACCTGATTAACTCTCTTTGTCTGGCCATCCGTTTCCGGATGATAGGTTGTACTGAAATTGAGCTTGGTACCCATAGCTGCCTGTAATGCCTTCCAAAAGGAAGAAGTGAAGAGGGAATCCCTGTCGGAAATGATCTTGCGTGGAACACCATGAAGTCTGACAATGTCTCGCAAAAACACCTGTGCTACTGCTGGTGCTGTGAAGGTGGTACAAACTAGTGAAAAGTGAGCCACTTTTGTCAACTTGTCAACCGTCACCAAGATGGCATCATGGCGACAAGATGACATAGGGAGACCAATGATGAAATCCATGGATATAGTATCCCACTTCCACTCTGGTATAGCATGAGATTGGAGCAACCCACCTGGATGGCGGTGCTCCGCCTTGACTCTCTGACACTCAAGGCATCGGGCTACCAACTCGGCAATAAGCTGTCGCATTCCTGGCCAATGGTATAATTCCCTCAAGTCTGCATGCATCTTCTTGACCCCGAGATGTGCTGCATAAGGAGCTCTATAAGCCTCTGTGATAATGAACTCCTACAATCCCCCGGAAGAAGGTAAATAGATACGTCCTCTATGGCGTAATAATCCATCGAACTCTAAGGAATAATCCACATATTTCCCTTCTAATGTTTCCTGAGATCGTATAGCCTGACAAACCTCTAAATACCATCTGTCCTCTAGAAATTGCTGCATGATCCGATCTCTCAAATCCGTGCTCATAGATACGGTATATACCTCATGACGTCTCCTACTCAAAGCATCTGCAACTACGTTTTCTTTCCCTTTGATGTAGTGAATGTCAAAATCATACTCGCACAAGAATTCCATCCATCTCCTCTGACGTGCATTAAGATTCGGCTGAGTGAATATGTACTGAAGGCTTTGATGGTCTGAGTGCAACTCAAAATGATGACCCAAAAGGAAATGTCTCCACCTCACAAGTGCATGCACTACTGCTGCAAGCTCAAGGTCATGAGTAGGATAATTAATCTCGTGAGTCTTGAGTTTTCTAGACTCAAAAGCTATAGCTCTGCCATTCTGCATAAGGACTGCTCCTAAACCCTCTAGGGAAGCATCTATGCAAACCATGAAATCAGCTGAAGGATCTGGTACTACAAGGATAGGTGTGGTAGTAAGTGCCTTTTTAAGTTCCTGAAAGGCCTTCTCGCACTTCTCCGTCCACTCAAATTTCTTCCCTTTGCACTGAAGAGAAGTAATAGGATGAGGAACTCTAGAGAAACCCTCAACAAAACGTCGGTAATAACCTGCTAAGCCCATGAAGCTCCTAACCTCTATCACACTAGTAGGCGCTGGCCAATCCATAATAGCTCTGATCTTCGATGGGTCTACTGAGATCCCATCACCGGATATAACATGACCAAGGTACCTGACCTCTATTCTAAAGAAAGCACACTTTGACAAACTACCATACAACTGATTATCCCTCAAACACTGCAAAACCTGTCTCAAGTGCTCCTCATGCTCCTCCTCATTCCGTGAATATATCAATATGTCGTCGAGAAATACAATCACAAAACGGTCAAGGAATGTGCAGAATACTCCATTCATGAGACTCATGAAAACTGTTGGGGCATTCGTAAGACCGAATGGGACCACGGTGAACTCATAGTGGCCATATCTAGTGCGAAATGCAGTCTTATGGATATCGCTATCCACTATCCTCAACTGATGGTACCCTGACTTTAGATCAATCTTGGAAAATAATTTGGCACCCTGAAGTTGGTCAAATAAATCGTTGATCCTGGGCAATGGATATCGGTTCTTAATAGTTACTTTGTTCAACTGACGGTAATCCATGCACAATCGGAGAGATCCATCCTTCTTCTTCACGAAGATGACTAGTGCACCCCAAGGGGATACACTAGGGCAAATGTGGCCCTTCTCTAGGAGTTCCTCAAGCTGCATCTTGAGCTCATTAAGCTCATTTGTAGTCATTCTATATGGTGCTCGTGAAACTGGTTCGGCTCCTGGAACAAGGTCTATATGAAAATCAATCTCTCTACGGGGCAGCATACTGGGTAACTCTGAAGGAAATACATCTAAAAATCCCTTAAGGATAGGATGGTCATCAATAGATGGTTCCTTTTCCTCTTCTTCTTCTCTATCACTAATGGTGATGGCAAATAACTGACATCCCTTTCGCACGCTCTGCTTAAGCTGCATGGCGGAGATCATACGAAGAGACACGGGTCACTGAATTCCTGTGATCACTATGGGAGAACCATGATCATCCTCACACTCGATCCTTTTCAGGCGACAATCCATCTTGGCTCTGTGGGCATAAAGCCAATCCATGCCAAGTACGATGCCATATGATCCGAGTGGTGTAACTCTAAGGTCTACTAAGGTGGTGGTATTACCAATCTGAAGCTGACAACCCTTAACCTCTGACTCCACTGACACTCTAGCCCCTGAAGCTAATTCCACTTCCCAACTGACCTCTTGTCTAATTGCCACTAGCCCGCAATGCTCCACAACCAATGGAGATATAAAAGAGTCAGTAGCCCCTGAATCAAATAATATAGATACACTGCTACCTCTGATCATACCTGCTATCTCAATAACCGTGGCCTGATGCTCTGCCTGGCGGTTGTCAACCGCTGCGAAGACCCTATGGGACTTGCCCATATCCCCAACTGTCGGCTCTGATGCTGCCATCCTCTAATTTCCTGCCATCTGACCCTGAGGACACTCTCTCACCATGTGTCCCATGGCTCCACATGTGAAGCAAGCACCACGTGCCTGAAACTGCACTCCCTGTGGTCTGGAGAAAGACTGTCCCCCTGTCCTGCTAGAACCATTGTACCCACCTCTGGAGGACTGTTGAGTCCTCGCTGGAGGTGTGTAAGGAGCCTGAGACCTCTAATCTCACCTCTATCCCTGTGACTGCCACTGCTTGGGCTTCGCGCCCTGCTGACTCTGCAGAGGCCTTTGCCTCTAGTTTGTTGTGACTGCTGCGGAGGAGGGGGTTTGGAGAACCCCGATGTGTGTCTGTTGTTACCTTTCCAATGGGGTTTCTGAAACCCGTAAGTCTGTGGTGTAGGGTTATGGTTCTGGAACTGATCCTTCGAGTCCTGGGGTCTGACCTGAATCTCCTTGGCTATCAACGCCTTCTCCACGGCAACCCGAAGGCTCCCTGGAGCGGCCATTCTCACTGGTCCTGCTATGCCGAAATTCAATCCTCTGATAAATAGGTAGACGAGAAGCTTCTCATCTTTCAGGTAGTCTACATAAGGTAAGAGTTCAAAGAACTTGGTCTCATACTAGGTCACTGAA
>NW_026730583.1:0-9672 GCF_030272615.1 Cryptomeria japonica
ACCAAGAAACAAAGATGAGGCCAAAGGTGGACAAAAGCGAGCCAGAGGTGGAAACTTCAGCCAAAAACCCTTGCTTGCAGTGCAGAGATCACTTCGGTGGGGGGGGCAGGTGCAACTTGCTTGCAAAATGAATATGCGTTGTCTTTTTTTTTTTTTAATAAAATGCCCGATGTCGTCAGAATTCCGACGAACACGGGCTTTTTAAAAAAAAAAATCAAATTTTCACACAATGCTCCTTGTCCGTTGGAAACCTCCATCAGAATTTGACCCCAAATGTATTAGTGAATACTTGGACATTAGTTCCTCGGCCTAAAGATAAAAATGTAATTGGAACCAAATGGGTATTTAGAAACAAACTTAATGGAGATGGTAAGGTTGTCAGAAATAAAGCAAGACTAGTGTGTAAGGGATATTCTCAGAAGGAAGGAGTTGATTACAATGAAACCTTTGCACTGGTAGCCAGACTTGAGGTAGTTAGATTATTCTTGGCTTTTGCAGCTCACAAGGACTACAAAGTTTATCAAATGGATATTAAATGTACATTTTTTAATGGAGATCTTGAAGAAGAAGTATATATTGAACAACCTGATGGATTTTCTTTGACAGATGACAATGATATGGTTTGCAGGTTAAGAAAAGCTCTGTATGGATTGAAACAAGCCCCAAGAGGTTGGTATGCAAGGTTGGATAAGTATCTTTTAAAGATTGGTTTTACTAAAGGAAATGCAAATAGCAATTTATATTACAAAATAACTAATGATGACATAATGATTATTGAAGTATTTGTTGATGATATAATCTTTGGAGGAGAAGATGGATTATGTGAGGAATTTTCTATTAAAATGTAGCAAGAATTTCAAATGTCTATGATTGGAGAAATAAAATTCTTTTTAGGATTGCAGATTTCAAAGATTGATAAAGGTATATTTTTGAGTCAATCCATGTACTTGAGAGAATTGCTAAAGAAATTTGGGATGGAGAACTCTAAACCGGTAAGCACACCTATGACTACAAATGACAAATTATCTCAAAGGGATGAATCTACACCTATTAATCCAACTAGATATAAATCTATGATAGGACGTTTACTGTATTTGACACAAACTAGACCTGATATTATGAATGCAGTATGTATTATTTCTAGATTTCAGAGTAATCCTAGGGAAAATCATGAATTGACAGTAAAAAGGATTTTCCGGTAATTACAAGGCACAACAAATCTTGGATTATGGTATCCTAAAGATGGAAATTTTGACCTATGTGTATACACAGATGCAAATTGGGTAGGAGATGTGGATGATAGAAAGAGAACCAGTGGAGGAGCATTCTTTCTTGGAAAGAGATTAGTTTCTTGGTTGAGTAAGAAACAGAGTTGTACATCTTTATCAACAACAAAATCAGAGTATGTTGCAGCAACAACTAACTATACACAGGTACTATGGCTTAAGCAAATGTTGAAAGACATAAAGGTAAAATGCAAGGAACCCATTACTATATATTGTGATAACACTGCACCAATTGATATATATAAGAATCCGGTATTAAATTTTAAAACTAAACATGTTTCTATCAAATTGAATTTTCTAAGGGAAAAAGTTGAAGAAAAGGAGATAAAACTGGTTTATGTGAATACTAAAGAACAACTTGCAGATATTTTCACAAAACCTTTGCCTAAGGAGACTTTTGAATATCTCAGAGATCATCTTAGAGTCATACCACCACCGGTAGAGACTTAGACAGTTGATGATTGTCATCAACCGACAAAATTAAAAAGACAAATCTCTATTCTGGTATTTGATGAGGAAGCTACTTCTCAGGGGGAGTAGTTCGTATTTTGTATGGACTTGAATTTTGTAGCTTTGGTATTTGATGTCAAAGGGGGAGAGATATCTATGGAAAAACACATTATCTTTTAAGGAGATTTGGCATTGAAAATACATCTTTGGATAAACACATGTTTCTCCCAAGGGGAGAAATGGAGATTGTTGGCTTTTGGTATTTGGCATTTCTATTTTGGCACTTTGATGGTTTTTCCATCTTGTGTTTCTAGCAATGCCAAAGGCGGGGATTGTTGGTATTTTGGTATGGTTTTGTCATTGATGTCAACACCTACTGAAAACAAGCACTTTGGAGATCCAACAACATTCACCGGCAAGCAAGTAACTATTGCATAGTTACTGGTATATGGTTCACCGGTATTTGGAATGATATGGAAGACACTTGGTAATGTCGAAAACATCATGTGGACACTTTGTTTTGAATAATTAATCATTGGTATATTCATATTTGCATATTTGCTTTTACTGGCAAATAGGTCTAGGTTATCTAGGGTTACACCGGCAGGTTTATCTTTTCCAGATTAGCATGGCACGCTATGAAGATGATTTATTATTGATGTAAATGCATTAAGCCAACATGTTTATTCAGTTATTGCATCAGATATTATATTGTTTGTAAAATGATTTTATTGTAATATCTTGTAGAACCGACCTACTAAAATTGGTCTTAGGGTATGGTATAAATGTAAGATCTTATTTGTAAGATCAAGTGTGGATGCGAAAAAGAATTGAGTGAAGGAATATGCGAGATTAAGAAGAGGTATAAACGAAGACATCATTTGAAGGTGAAGCTAGGTTTTTGTAGAAGCATATCACCATTACACCGGTATTGAATCCAACATATGAAGATGCTATTTTGTGCAGTACATTCTTATTGGATTTAACCATCCAACTGTAGTCAGTGTGACTCCCATTTTGTGATTGAGCCGTGAGCTCTAAGCTATTGGCCTTTCTGCATGTGCAGACCCCATTTATGTACACTTACTATTTGCAGTAGTATCATCTGATTGTGGGTAAGGTTTCCCACCTTGGTTTTCCCCTTATAGGGTTTCCATGTACAAATATTGGTGTTATATGTTGTGGATGACTTTATGTTTGTATTTCATGCATTAATCTTTACCGGTATAGCAATTTACTATTAACACTGTCTACTACCATACTTAACTGGTTTATGAACCCTTAGGACACCATATGACCCCTAACGACACCATATGGTGTCTTAAGGGGTCATTTGACATCATTAGGGGTCATATAGTGTCCTAAGGAGTCATATGGTTTTCTATGACCCCTTAGGGCACTATATGACCCCTTAGGACATAATATGGTGTCGTGAGGGTTCATATGGTGTCGTATGGGGTCATATGGTGTCCTGAGGGCTCATATGGCATCCCAAGGGGTCATAGAACACCATATGACCCCTTAGGAGACCATATGTTGTCATTAGGGGTCATATGGTGTCCCAAGGGGTCATAGAACACCATATGACCTCTTAGGACACTATATGGTGGCATTAGGAATTATATGGTGTATGGGGTCATATGGTGTCCTAAGGGGTCATAGAATACCATATGACCCCTTAGGAAATCATATGACCCCTTAGGACACCATATCGTGATGTTAGGGGTTATATTGTGTCCTAAGGGGTCATAGAATACCATATGATCCCTTAGGACACTATATGACCCATTAGGACAACATATGACATATTCTAAGGGTTCATATGCTATCTCAAGGGGTTATAGAACACCATATGACTCCTAAGGACACAATATGACCCCTTAGGAAACCATATGGTGTTTTTGGGGGTCATATGGTGTCCTAAGGGGTCATAGAACATCATATGACCCCTTAAGACATAATATGACCCCTAATGACACCATATGACTCATAACGACACCATATACCCCTCAGGACACCATATGGTGATCTTAGGGGTCATATGGTGTCCTAAGGGGTCACAGAACACCATATAATCCCTTATGACACCATATGACCCTTAGGACACCATATGACCCTTAACGACACCATATAGTGTCATATGGTGTCGTAAGGGGTCATATGACATCCTAATGGGTCATAGAATACCATATGACCGCTTAGGAAACCATATGACCCCTAACAACACCATATGGTGTCTTAAGAGGTCATATAGTGTCTTGAGGGGTCATATGGTGTTCTATGACCCCCTAGGACACCATATGACCCCTTTTAACATCCTAGTATGTGACATGACCACTTGTGACACCATATGACCCCTTTTAACATACTAGTATGTGACATGACCACTTGTGACACCATATGACCCCTGAAGACACAATATGGTGTCGTTAGGGTTCATATGGTGTCCTAAGGGGTCATATGGTATCGTTAGGGATCATATGGTGTCTTAAGGGGTCATATGGTATTTTATGACCCATTTAGGCACCATATGACCCCTTAGGACATCATATGACCCCTAACGACACCATGTGACCGCTTAGGCACCATATGACCCCTAATGACACTATATGGTGTCGTTATGGGGCATATGGTGTCATAAGGGGTCATAGAATACCATATGACCCCTTAGGACACTATATGGTGTTGTTAGGGGTCATATGGTGTCATTAGGGGTCATATGGTATCCTAACGAGTCATATGATGTCCATAGAGGTCATACAACACCAGATGACCCCTTAGGACACCATATGGTGTCGTTAGGGCTCATATGGTGTTATAAGAGATCATATGGTATCCTAAGGGGTCATAGAACAACATATGACCCCTTAGGACACCATATGACTTGTAATGAAACCATATGTTGTCCTAAGAGGTCATATGGTTTCCTAAGATAGACAGTAATGGTTTCCTAAAGGGTTATATGTCCCACCATGCTCCTGGACATACCCAGATGGGTTATATAGAGATATAAGATACCTAGAGGGGGAGAGAGGCATGAGAGACCTAGATAGGGTGAGAGAGAGGGGGGTTGAGATATATGGAGGGGGTAGAGAGAGGTTGGTAATGAGATATGGATGGATATGTAGAGAGGTGGAGAGGGAATGAGGGAGAAACCTAGAGAGGGTTAGAGAGGATGTGATGGAAAGCTGATTATGTAGATGATAAAGAGAGAATAAGAATTAGTAGGGAAGGGAGAGAGAGATGGGATAAGAAGGGAGAGGGAGATAGAGAGGGAGAGGGGAAGAAAATAATAGAGATGCCTATAAATGGGAGGGAGGGATAAGAGGAGAGATGAAATAATAAAGAGAGAGAAGAGTATGAGGGGATTGAGGGAGAGGTAGACATGGAGGGACTACAAGACCTAGGGAAGGAAATGATGCAGAGGTGGGGGGAAAGCAAGAAGAGGATGAGAGAGTTCAAAAATAAATAGGGGTAAATGGGGAGAGAGATATAGGGGAAGAGAGAGGAAGAGAACTATATTGGGAAAGAGAGATGAGAGACCTAGATGACAAGAGAGAGGAATGAGATAGATAGAGGGGGGAGAGAGAGGTGAGTAATGAGACATGATGTAGAGGTAGATAGGTGGAGAAGAAGGAAGTGGTAAACCTAGAGAGGTGAGAGAGAGTTGATGACCTAGAATATAGAGAGAGAATAAAAGAGGAAGAGAGAATTAAAATGTGGGGGAGTGAGATATATATGGGGGTATGTATGGATGGGGAGGTAGAGAGAGAGAGGGGAAGAAATGAAGGGAGAGACCTAAAGAAGGGAGGGAGGGAGAATATAAGAGATAGAAGAGAAAAGAGAGGAGTAAGAGGGGATGGATGGAGATATAGACATGGAGAGAGTGAGATACCTATGGAAAGAGGAGATAAAGAGGCTAGGGGAGGAAGAGAAAAGGAGGGAGTTCATAAAGGGATAGGGTTAAGGAGGAGGGAGAAAGAGGTAGAGAGGGACATAGAGAACTGTAGAGGGGGCATATAGATAGGTGAGAGACCTAGATGGCCAGAGAGGTGGGTAACACAACCTATATGTAGAGGTAGATATGTGGAGAGGAAGGGAGGGAGAAACATACAAAGGGGAGATAGGGTGGGATGGAGAGGTAATGACCTAGACAATGAAGATAGAAAATAAGAGAGGAAGAGAGAAGACGAGAGAGTGGGAGAGGGAGATGGAGAGGGAGAGAGGAAGAAAGGAAGGTAGAGACCTAGAGAGGGGAGGGAGGGAGAATAGAAGAGATAGAAGAACAAAGAGATGAGTAAGAGGAGATGGATAGAGAAGTAGACCTAGAGGGACTGTGAGACCTAGAGAATGAGGAGATAGAAAGGTTTGGAGACAGAGAGAGATAAGAGAGGGAGAGAGTTCATAAATAGATAGAGGTAAGGAGAAGAGAGAGAAAGGTGGAGAGGGGGGAGAGAACTAGAGGGTGGACAAATAGATAAGTGACAAACCTAGAGGGGGAGAGAAAGGTGGGTAATAATATAGGGAGGGACAGACAATGAGGTGAATAGTGAGGGAGGGACAACCCTAGATATGGGGAGAGAGAGGATAAAAGGGATAGGTAGTGACCAAGAGAAAGGAGTGGGAGGGGAGAGAAACAATAAGGGAGTGAGAGAGAAGAGAGAGGGAGAGAGTCAAGGATAAAGAAGCGAGAGAGACAAGAGAGGGAGAGAGATAGGTCTAGCGTTTGGGGAAGATAAAGAGAGAGATATATAGCTAAAGAATGTTAATGGGATCACATTGATTATTGAAATTTAACATGTAGATTATTGAAACTTGACTAAGTCTGAAATTTTATATGATCCTCTAAAAACTAGAATCTACATTATAAGTCCTATAGAGCTATACTTAAATTTTATATTTCATGTATATATTCTCCTTTGAGGGTGGATTTAACATGTGTCAAGATTGAAAAATCTAAACACTCACAAAACCTTTACATTGGACAATGCAGAACATTTGGCACTCGCCAAATGCACAAAAATGATTTTTCACATTTGGCGAGTGCCAAATTTGGCATGCACAAAATGTGAAAATTCAAATTTTGCATTTGGCGAGCGCTAAATTTGATGCATGCCAAATGTGAAAATTCAAAATTTTTTCATTTGGCGAGCGCCATATTTGGTGCTTGCCAAATGGTTTGCTTGGGAGAATACCAACCCTTTGGGTTGGATTTGCCTTGGGCATCCAACCCGTAGGTTTGGATGACCTTTTCATGCCAATGATGCATTTTTATGAAAAAGTAAGAAGTGACACCTTTTTGGTACCACAACTTGGTGCACTTACCCCATCAACAAAAACTTCTATAAACAAGATGTCATCATTAGTCACTTTATAGCATAAGTTGTTGTCAGCATTACATTTAGAAAAACCTATCTTCAAAAGATACTTATCCAATTTTGCATACCAAGCTCTTGGAGCTTGTTTCAACCCAAACAAAGCTTTCCTTAACCTGCAAACCATATCTTTGTTATCTATCAAAGAAAATCCATTGGGTTGTTCAATGTAAACTTCTTCTTCAAGATCTCCATTCATAAATGCACATTTAATATCCATTTGATATACTTTGTAGTTCTTGTGTGCTGCAAAAGCCAAGAATAATATATTTGCCTTAATTATAGCTACCAATGCAAAGGTTTCATTATACTCAATTCCTTCTTTATGATAATATCCCTTACACACTAGCCTTGCTTTATTTTTGATTACCTTACCATCTTCATTAAGTTTATTTCTAAATACCCATTTTGTTCCAATCACATTTTTGTCTTTAGGTCGAGGTACTAATGTCCATGTGTTATTTTTCTCAATTTGTTCTAGTTCTTCTTCCATAGCTTTAATCCAGTGTTTATCTTCACATGCCTCATTAATTGATGATGTTTCAATTTGAGAAATAAGACATACCTCTTCATTTGCCAGTATTCCTCTTGTCATAACTCCTTTATACTTGTTTCCAATTATCTGATCTTCTAAGTGATTCAGTCTTACATACCAAGGTGTCTGTGTTTGTTGTTGTTCCTTAGTTACAGTGGAATTTTCAGATGATACCGATGTAACTAGATCTTCATTCTGTACCAGTGGGTTCAATGTAGGTTCATTTGTTAGAATCTATATACCTTGAAGTTCCTCTGGATTATTCATCAATCTTAACATTTGTACTCTCAATAATTTTCTGCAATATTTTGTTAAAACATCTATATGCCTTCCTCTTAGATGAATAACCAAGAAATATTCCTTCATCACTTCTAGGATAAAATTTGCCAATATACTCATCTCTTCTAATATAGCATTTACTTCCAAATATTCTGAAATATTTAAGAGTAGGAGTACTACCAAACCATAGTTCATGAGGGGTCTTACCGGTTTCTCCTTTGATGTGAACTTTGTTGAATGTGTAGACTGTTGTGGTTACTGCCTCTCTCCAATATACATGTGGTAAATTTTCTTTAGATAACATACTTCTAGCTGCATCCAAGATAGTTCTGTTTTTCCTTTCTACAACTCCATTCTACTGTGGTGTCTAGGGTGCTGATATCTGTCTTCTGATTCCATTCACTTCATAGAATGCATTAAATTCCTTAGATGTAAATTTTAGCTCCCGAAGACAACTGAGAGGGGGGGGTGAATCAGTTGTCTCATAAATTCAAACCAAAATCTTATTTAACCAACTTAATGCTTAAAACCAGTAAACAAGTTAAGTATGTCAGTAGATAGTGTTAATAGTAAATTGCTATACCGGTAAGGATTAATGCATGAAACATAAACACAAAGTCATCCACAACACATGACACCAATATTTGTATGTGGAAACCCTGTAAGGGGAAAAACCATGGTGGGAAACATTACCCACAATCAGATGATACTACTGCAGATAGTAAGTGTACAAAAAGGGGTCTGCACATGCAGAAAGGCCAACAGCCTAGAGCTCACTACTCAATCACAAATGGGAGTCACACTGACTACATCTGGATGGTTAAATCCAATAAGAATGTACTGCACAAAATAGCATCTTCATATGCTAGATTCAGTACCGGTGCAATGTTGATATGCTTCTACAAAAACCTAACTTCACCTACAAATGATGTCTTCATGTATACCTCTACTTGATCTCGCATATACCTTCACACAATTCTTTTTCGCATTCCACACTTGATCTTACAAATAAGATCTTACATTTATACCATACCCTAAGACCAATTTTAGTAAGTTGGCTCTACAAGATATTACAATAAAAATATTTTACAAATAATATAATATTCGATGCAATAACTGATTGAACATGTCAACTTAATGCACTTACAACAATATTAAATCATCTCCATACCATGCAATGCTGATCTAGAAAAGATAAACGTGTCAATGTAACCCTAGATAACCTGGACCTATTTGCAAGTAAAAGCAAATATGCAAATATGAATATACCAATGATTATTTCTTCAAAATAAAGTGTCCACATGATGTCTTCGACATTACCGAGTGTCTTCCATATCATTCCAGGTACCGGTGAACAATATATCCTTCCGGTGAATCATATGCCAGTAACTGTTACAAAGTTTACTATTTGCCGGTGAATGTTGCTGGATCTCCAAAGTAGGTGAATTCAGTAGGTGTTGACATCAATGACAAAACCATACCAAAATACCAACAATCTCCCCCTTTGGAATTGATGGCAACACAAGATGGAAAAACCATCAAAGTGCCAAAACAGAAATGCCAAAATACAAAAACCAACAATCTCCATTTCTCCCCTTGGGAGTAACAATACCAATTTCTCCCCTGAAATCTTTCACCAAAAAGATAATGTGTTTTTCCATAGATATCTATCCCCCTTTGACATCAAATGCAAAAGTCACAAAAGTCAAGTTCATACAAAATACCAACCAATTCAATATACCAACTA